>NC_092689.1:1517500-1817500 GCF_964275005.1 Diadema setosum | reverse complement strand
GGGCTTTAAGTATTAACTGCGCTCATGTCTAGACGTAATCCCTGCTAGGTTTCCAGCTTTTAGCCCTGTGACAAATGGATTATTATGGGCAAAATGCAATCCTATCACAACTTGGTGCTGAAGGGCAAGGAATAGCTGTTGATGCTCAACAAAAGTATTAAAGCTCCCTGGACTCGGAGTGCTCTGAGAGGTAATGATATGTGAGTAAAAGTACTCCCTCTTTCTCCTTCTCGGTGAAGCGAACAATTCTTTAACTTAAATCTATCAATTTATTGTTCAATAAACTTAAGAGACACATGGCAATGACAGTGCAGTATTGAAAAACTAAAAAAGCTTTCAGAAAGCAAAGACCTCTGCCAAGCAGCTCATTTCTACCCATATTGTGATTTCCACCCTTTAAAAAAAAAAAAATTCTTGATCAAAACAGTATAGTCCAGATCACTACCAAAATTTAATCATCTGTACCATATATGTCATTATACTACTTTCCCTGAAAATCTAATCCAAATCCGTTCAAAAATTCTGATTTATTTTGCAAAGAGACAGACAGGCAGACAAACAAACCAATGCTGACAAAAAAAAACACAAAAAAAACCATAGCCTTATTGGGGGTAATGATGAAGAATCCTTAAAAAAATCTTTTTTTTTTTAAATTCTTGATCCAGATGGTGATTCGGATCACAAAATTCAAACAGAATCTGTTCCGTGTGTTTCATTATCACTGATTACTACAAGCTTGTATGCACTCACATAAGGCACACAAAAGTACAAATACCGCGGTAAGCAGATAAAGAAGCCTCATTCGTTTTTTTTTTTTTTTAATTGTATGCCCATTTTATGTGATGATATTTTGTAATATTTGATAAATTTACAAATAACACCCAATTCCCACAAGATATTGACAGCTGAAACTTTGGTATAATTAATATTCTGTATACTTAGCACATGATTTGTTGACCTTGCTGATATTGACTTTATGTGTACCTTTTGTAAATATTGTAAATATGTTGTTTACCTGTTGGTTTACATCCAATAAAAAGTAAAAAAAAAAAAAAAGAAGCCTCATTCGTCAATGAGAAATGGTCATCAGTTTAAGGATATCACGTAGAATCTTCTAATCACTATTTGGGAAGACACCAGAGTGAGGCCAAATTTCACTGCCTTCGACACAGACCCTAATGATGCCACAATTTACCAAAGAGTTGCCCTGATTTCTCTTACAGATGTGCAGTAATGCAGGTTACCAATAACCCTATAACTGTACAGGTAGGCCTATTAATTATGAAACACTCAGCTTAAAAGCCTCATGATTTTGTATGTAAACATGACATCAACAGGACAGAAATGGTCACACAGCCTTTGATCACATAAAACATAATTATCAAATGTATTCATGTACATAGTATTAATATGTATTCATGAGTATTGTTCTTTGTTTGTGAAAAGTTGTTCTTCCCTCTCTCGGAATATAAATATATAATATCATTAACTTGTACAAACCCATCTAGAACTGTTTCCATTCATTTCTGTATACCAGGATCCTCATTTTTTTCCTGTTATTGAAATATTCTGATGCAGTTTCAGTGATACATGTACATGTTGACTATTCTCAAAATTCCTAATTGACCTTGACTCCTAATCTCAAAGATATCAAACTTGACTCTATTCCTATTGACTGATTACTCTGTCAATATAAGAATGGTATGCAGAATTTGAATGAAAATACGGCTAAGAAAGACAGATTTTGCACTTTCCTCCAGCTTGATTAATGACATTCAAAGAAAATTTTCTAACATTTGAACTTATTTGCTCTGTGGAATTCAATCTTTTTGTCTTGAACATTCCCACTTTATATTCATCAGATATTTCTCAATAAGAGGAGAACCTACAGAATGTCAAAACTTAGGCATGATTGATCAAATGAAATTCAACTCTCCTCATATATAAAAAGAAAAAAAAGCAAACAAAATCGTCTCTCCATATTTGTACAGATACAATTTGTATGATGAAATTTCATCCATATCTTGATCTTCTATAACTTGCTTGAATACTTTGAAAAAAAAAATATGGCATACAATATGTATGACTTTTGACCTTTGACCCCAGAACTAATGACTCATAATCTTTGTCAGGCTGTCTAGATCTCACACATCAGTGTGTCTGCAAATCCCTCAAGACATTCTTTAGTTTCAAACAATGGTGCCTGGAAAATCATTATGGATGCTCAGGGACAAGGAGCGGTCTTCTTGACAACATGATGCCCCCGGCTCCACTTTGTGGGAGAGGCACAACAAACGATCATGATACACATTCGTGTGGTATTCTCCATGAGGAATATTCCTCATGAGCCATATCTCTACATCATGTGTGACATGTGCACTCACAAAGTTCACTCGATGCCAGGCAAGCTATGCATCATTTTATACTCAGAATTGAACATGATTCTAAGGTATAACAGCTGTTCAAGTGTATAGTGAGGTGACTCATTAAAACTCTCATGGGCACCTTGTTTAGGAGTCGATCCCACGTAAAGGCAGCAAGTACTCAAGACTTTCCTGAGGAGCTTTGTATGGAGTGAAAAGGCAAAATAACATTGTAGCGCCATACTAAAACTCACCAAGAAAGTTTGTTCATGACAAAGAGGCAAAAAGGCAAGAATATGGAAACTTGTTAAAACTTACCAAGGCTCTTCCTTGTCGTATTGTCATCAAAATGAAATAAGACTTACACGACTGACAACACTAATTGATCACTTTTTGCACTGATCATTTTAGTCTTGATCTTCACGAAGACGACTTCACACACTTTTCTGGAGTATTAAGTGAAACATTATAACAAGCAAAGTTGATACATCCGGCAACTTTACAGGTATTTGGATTTCCAGTTTCCATTTATTTATCAAAGTACCAATTAATGCTTTTTTTTTCTGTACACTGATCACATAAACAGTTTTGCATCCAAATTTTTATATCTTATATAACAGTCCACATTACTAAATATTTTCAAAAAGACTGAAAAAACAAACAAACAAACAAAACAAAACTGGCACACTGTGTGTTCATGTCTGTAGACAATTACTGCCAAGGCATGGAAATTATACATGTACAAATACCAGTATATCTTATTGTATAAAAGTTTCATTACCATCATATGAAGACAAAAATGAATGTGAATTGAGCATATTAGTACTTTTTCTAACCATAAAGCAATCTTGGAGACTCAATGTTATATCTTGTTTGTTTGTTTGTTTGTTCATTTTCCATCCAAGAAGATGGCTGGATAGCCCATATTCAGCTACACTATAAGCTGGTCTTCCATGACGTCCAGTTGGATGTGAGATGGGACCACTTCATCGGGTTAAACACCCTGCTCTTTGCGATGAATGAATGAAGCGGGATCTTTTACGTGCATGAGTTTTGACTCTCTCACAAACGGGAACTCCATTTACAATGTATGTCCTATCAGAGGGACAGAGTGTTTTGCCTCTTGCTATAGGGGAGGGTATGATGACACACAACATTGCTCAGTCCAGACTTGGGTATCGAACCCAGGTCGCTTGGGTCTGACTACTGACTGAGCCAACTCACCGCCCTATCTAGTGTGTTAATTATTCATAGTGCATGTACAAATACATACAAATAGAGATTGATACTTTTATAGTATATTAGAGTTTTAGTATATTGTATTAGAGTTAAATTATAGCCACGCATCAGTGTCGTGCCTACAAGTAAGATTGAATACCTCATAACTGGTTTACAATTTTACTGAAAGCATTTTTACTTTGACAAGATAGCTTCAGTACCCATTGTGCCCCACATCATATACACTTTGTACAGGGTATTTGTATCAGTTCTAGAGTTTTAACGATTTTGATATGATCATACCAACACACACAATTGTAGTTGCTTTGATGATAGTTTAATTTCAGCCTACAGGTAAAGCACATCGATTTTCCCAAAATTCATGAAATGCATTTAAATGACAATGATTACTTACTGCTATCATTATCAACACAAGTTTTGTCTTGAGAGCAGCTTAACTCAGCACAATTGCTAAATAGGGGATATTGGTATGTGTACATGTACATGTGTGTGTGTGTGTGGGGGGGGAGGGTGGTCTGTTATTTTACATCAATTCTACAGCCATCCAATTTTGTGTGCTTTTATCAATTGATGTGTACAAAGTGTATGATGTAATTACTGAATGATATCATGTGAACAGTATGTGAGAGCATGATATTTCATCAGAGTTTTAGATTAGTATGCATCTATGAATTTGAATACCTTTGCTCAGGTATGCAGGAACAGTTGTGTGTACTTGTTACTGTTTTGACACATGTTTACGTACAGTACATATAGCAAGTCTACATGTACAATAATAAATTAGGGCACATCTACCCTAATACAAGCCAAAATACATTAATCATAATATTGTTCAAGCAGCACTTGTCAATCATGTAGCACTACTCAAAGCACTTAACAAGACTTCAGTGTGCTACACTGTACTTTCATGAATGATTAGATCTCTGTAATGCAAATTATAACCCAATTACGACAACAACCAAAAAAAAAACTTAATTTTGTTTCCGAAGTTTTTTTTTTCTTTTTTTCTTTTTTTTTTTTTACTTCTATGATACTCGATAAATAATCATACACAGCCAGCAAACATGGTATGCCACATGCATTTATACAAGATTGCATGGCGGAAACTACTGTAAAACACAATATTTTCGCTGCATGAAATGTTTATGAAAGGGAGTCAACGGTCATATTTGCAGCATGAAATTTTCGCGAGATGCCTCTAACATTCAATGCATACATGTACATGTAGTGTAGACAAGATCTTGAGCGCGCAATTTAATTTCGCGAAACTCGGCTCTTGCAAAATTCTCAAAATTAAAATGTGCGCAAACATTCCTCGTTTTACAGTAATCGGCTATCTGTGATAAAGTGGTCAAGTAACATGGATTATTTTCCTGATAGGAGCTTCTATCTTAGAGATATCTCTTCACTACATGTCAGAAAATGTCTTATAAGGGCCACTGTTCACACTGTAGCATTGTACAAAACACTGTGACAACTGCAGCACATTCTTCTGCACTAGACCTTGATACTATTTTTTAGAACTTGATACTGTTCACTAGATCAGACCTTGATACTGTTCAGTAGACCCTGATACCATTCACTAATTAAGACTGGAATTGGATGCAGCAGGAAAAAGAGTTGGATGAAAGCTTTTCAGCTCTGGAATCCTTTTCACAATTTGGTAGCCGGCGATGCTTCATCCAAACATTCAGCATTTAACACAAGTGACACATGTACGTATACATCACTGTAAAACAAAGAAAGTAATGACCACAGTGTCCTTGTTTAATAGCACAAACTGTGACCATGTGAAATGAAAAGTGAAACATATGTACACTGCAGGGCAGTTTATATTTATCTCTTTCACATCCCTTGTTGACACACATCTCCTTATAAAAAGAAAAAAAAAAACACAAGGACTGGCAATGAGCCATTGAATGCCTCCTGATTTAGAGCACAGCTCTCACATCAGAGACACCAGAGAATAACTTCATTAAAGACTAAGCATGAAGGTCTAGTGCAGAAGGATGAGCTGCAGTCACCCCCTCCCCACTTAGCATGATTAACGAAAGCTGGCATCCTCACATTTGTTTTAGTTTTCTCATTTCGCTGCAATACTTCTTTTGTACTGAGCCCAACTGTAGAATATTTGACACATGTCCTAGTGGTATAATAAAACCACAGCTCCTTATCAAGTTCAAGCTAATAAGCTCCTAACCATCATTGAAATGATCTAGATATCAAGATGCCTTGATAGCCTGCACTTTTGTTCTTCTTGCCCTCAGCCACTCTTTCAATCTATACTTACAAATGTACAACAGCAAAAACAACAACAACGACGAAAGTTGGGTATATCTGCAAAACATAATGATTGACTTAAGGTATACTGTCCACATAGTTAACAATTCAAGGCTTTCTATGTACAGGGAAGTTGATATGAAAAAAGATATCATATTTCTTCATATTTCCACAGGTCTGATACTAGAAATGTCGCTACAGCGACTGGTTATACCCCCGCCAAACAACATTTCATAAGCTTTGGTCAAAACAACATTTCATAAGCTTTGGTCAAAAAACTGAGGAAGTAGTTAAATCCGCAAGATCTTTCCTTGATCTTCTGCCATTAATATGCCGTTACCATGGCAACGTACTTTCGGGTACTGTCGAAAAATGCGTCTTGCACATCTACAACCAAAGGCACACATCTGTACCAAGTTTCATGGAAATTGGGCAAAAACTGAGGAAGTAGTTTGCAACACAAAATTTTCCATCATTTTGGCTCATAATATGTGAGCTGTTACCATGGCAACATACTTTTTGTCACTGTCAAGAAATGTGTCATGCTGACTTGTATCCTAAGACAAACATTCAATATGAATTCCATGAGAATTGGAAGAACACTGATGAAGCAGTTTTGCCATGAAGCATTTTGCCCTATATTTTACCAATAACATGCCGTTACCATGGCAACGCACTTTTTGCCACTGCGGAAATATGTGTCTTGCACATTAACATATTCAGATGAACATCTGTACCTAATTTCATAAAAATTGATCAAAAACTGTGGGAGGAGTTCGCGACGCAAGATTTGTACCCATTTTTGCCCATAATATGCCGTTACCATGGCAACGTACTTTTGGGTACTGTCAAAAAATACGTCTTGCACATCTACAACCCAAGGCACACATCTGTGCCAAGTTTTATGGGAATCGGTTGAAAACTGAGGAAGTAGTTCGCGACGCAAGATTTGCAACAGACTGACCGCCCGACCGCCCGACTGACCGCCCGACCGCCCGACCGTCCGCTGATTCCTATATACCCCCTTCGAACTTCGTTTGGCAGGGGTATAATAATGATTGACCATGGTCTCGTTTACAGTGCGAGGCTCGGCCCAGGCTCGGCTCAGCCCAGGCTCGGCCGCGAGCCCGCTTTCATTCAGTGTAAATGCGCAAAAGGCCAAATGCGGGGGCCAAAATTGGTCGCGCATTTGGCCACGCTCTGGAGGTGGTCTCGGCCGCGGCTCAGCCGCTGCTGAGCCCGGCCTTTTCTCGGTGTAAACGCAAACTGGGCCAAATGCGCGGCCAATTTTAGTCTAGCTTCCAAACCCTCTGCCCGTACTATTTCGCTATTCAGGATATTAACCCCCTCAACGTCGAAAACTAGTATAGTTTAAGGTGGTTTTGTCCTGCAAAGGAATTTTCCTTCAGCAAAGGCCTTTGCCCGAATGGCGACTTTGTCGCCACGAATCCAGTTGGAAAAGGGTCTGAAAACCAGACTATACCAAATTGCATTTGTTTACAAGCAGAGCGCAACTACGACCAAATATTGAAAGGTTTGAATTAAAAGCGCGGCCGAGCCCAGCAGTGTAAACGGACAAAATTGCGGGGCTCGGCCCCACAATTGAGACTGGGCTCGGCCGCGGCTCGGCCCAGCCCCACACTGTAAACGGGGTCTTAAGTTATACTGTCCACATAGTTTACAATTCAAGGCTTTCTAGGTACAGGCAAGTTGGTATAAAAAAAGATATCATATTTCTTCATATGTGTGCAGGTCTCTTCCACAAGATTTCACATCCACAAAGTAATTGTGCACTTTATGCATGGTTCATGCAAGAATTTCATTTTCTTAACATTTCTCCTCCCCCCCCCCCCTTTCATCTTATTCATAACTTCAGCTTTTTACAAATTCTGCATTGTACATCTTATCTGGTCTGCACAGTTCACATCAGCATGATGCTCAAAGCCAACCTGACAAGCAAGGACTGGAACGTCTACAAAAAGCTGTAAATCAAAGCTGTGAAATGCTGGGAGATTTTTTTTAAGAGATAAATATTTGGGCTGCCTTCCTACAAAGCAGATCTCAAACGCATGGCCACACAACATAAGGTATGCTTACATGATGTTCGTAATCTTTAAAAAAAAAAAAAAAAAAAAAAAAGATTTTAAACTTTGATGATGAGCTCACAGTTAAAGAGATGGTATACAAATTGTAGTACTGGTGGAGATGAGGATTGGGCTTTAACTTTTTGTGAGATACCAAGAAACCACTCATGAAATAGTGCAGAGCATACCATTCCATGAGGAGTTCAAAGTTTATCTGATGAAAATTGGTTTTGGAATGGCTGAGATATCCAAAAACAAAGTAAAACAAAGCAATCGCAATAAAAGGTGGGTCCCACCTTTTCTTACAATCACTCTGTTTTGGATATCTCAGCCATTTAAAAACCAATTTTCATCAAATAAACATTAAATTCCTCTTGGAATTACATGCTCTTTTACATTTTATGAGAGGTTTCCCATTATCTTCAACAAAAATTGTTAGAAACCTGAAGTCGGGTCTCAACCAAAACTATATGATCCCTTTAATGAGATCTCATGCCAGGAAATTATGTATTGATGAAAACTGGCTCGTGCAATGGGTAATGCTGCTAATCCTGTCTGTACTGACATGGCCTTCGGTGGAGACTATAGGCATTTTACCTGATGAAGACTAATCCCGAGCATATTCAAGCAGGTGTCTGAGATGTAAAACGTGTGCTATCTTAAACAAAATCAGCTCATTTTGAAAATAAGGTACTCACAGAAGAGCAATAATCAAAGTGAAAGTTTGAAGGGTCTTCAAATTGCAAGAACAGGAGAAAGGTCAGGATTGACTACCTGGTACATGCTATCATGTGCATTCAGTACTGTGCTCCCAAAGTGCTATTGAATGCCTTTTAGAGAGAAGAAAAGAAAAGTATGAATTGGCATTTAATCAAAATAACATAGAAATTTTCACCTTGTATTGATCAACACAAGTCAATGCATAATAATCATTAGTAAAACAATAAATCTGGACAGTGACCACAGATGCAACCTTTGGGTACACTGAACAAGAAAGTGCACTCCCATCTTTACAACGCTGCATAATTTTGACAAATCTAAGTGCAGAAGATGACAGCTGCAGAACATTTCTGCAAGGTGCTATTGAATGCCTTTTAGAGAGAAGAAAAGAAAAGTATGAATTGGCATTTAATCAAAATAACAGAAATTTTCACCTTGTATTCAGTTGATCAACACAAGTCAATGCATAATAATCATTAGTAAAACAATAAATCTGGACAGTGACCACAGATGCAACCTTTGGGTACACTGAACAAGAAAGTGCACTCCCATCTTTACAACGCTGCATAATTTTGACAAATCTAAGTGCAGAAGATGACAGCTGCAGAACATTTCTGCCTGTATCATTTTTTTGAATTTCTATTGTTTCTTATTCGGAGAACAGACAAAGACACATGTAAATTTTGATTCATCATAATACATCTGAAATTAATTAAAGGGATGGTACAGTATTGGTGGAGATGGTAATTGGGCTTTTAACTTTTTGCGAGATACCAAGAAAACACTTATGATATAGTACAGAGCATACCATTTTAAGAGAAATTCAAAGTTTATTTGATGAAAATCGGGTTTGGAATGACTGAAACATCCAAAAACAAAGTAAAACAAGGCGAGTGCAATAAAGTGTGGGTCCCACACTTACTAGAATTGCTCTTTTTTGGATATCTCAGCCATTTCAAAACCAATTTTCATCAAATAAACATTGAATTCCTCTTAGAATTACATGCTCTTTCATATTTCATGAGAGGTTTCTCATTATCTCACCAAAATGTTAGAAACCTGAAATTAGGTCTCAACCAAAACTGTACGATCCCTTTAAATCTAATGTATAAAGAAGGGCTTCATGCCATTATTGGTTGGCTACTTTAATCACAATTGCCATTAGTGTTGACAGACTTTTCTGACACTTTGGCACACATGTCAACTGGTCATTTGCAATACATCCTTCTCATCTGCCTTGACACTAACTAGTGTAATCACAACTTCACACACCACTGCTGTATGATAACCAAATCCATACTTTTGGTGAATGACCAAGATCAAAGAACTGAGGTAAAGTTTCATGTCTATGGAAAGCATGAATGTGGATGTAAATACACTGTACAGTACATTGCTCCAACTATAAAATGAAGCTGCAAAAGTCCAAGACTTTGACATTTACAAAAATGATTTTGTTGAAAACTTTGGTCCATTTACCCTGTGATCAACATGAAACTGAGGAATAACAAGCTACATTTTAAGTAGCTGGGTACTTAAACTTGCTACAGCCTGTATCTACACAGTACATTGTAGTTTCAACCTTCACAGAGTTCAGAAATGAGAGAGAGAGAAAAAAAAAAATGCACATTCAAACTTGATTTTGGCACTGCAGGCAGGTTTCAATATCTGCTGATCATTCATGAAAGATGTCCAACTGCCAATGTTTTCAAAAATTATGACACTTGGGGCATTTCTTCATTAAAGCAAATGGAAAATCATTACTGTAAATGAAAAAAAAAAAATATGGGCAATGAACCACCCTCTCTCTCCATCAGGGTGATGTTGTCACTAACATGAGAGAGAGTGAGGGAGGGAGAGGGTCACAAGGGAGAAGGCGTGTGAAGGGGGAGGGAAGAGAGTATAGCAAACATCCAACCAAATACCAAACTACAGTGTACTAACTATCAACCAGTCAAAAGGAAACTGTCTTGTTTGTCCCATAGCCATGCTTAAAGAGTGATTAAAAGCCACCATACTCTGACAATTGCTGGCTGATTTCAGCAGAGCATGTGATGTATGCCAGGCAAATGTATGTATACCGATGAAGAGTTGCAGCAGTGAACCAAGCTGTGCCATAATATGCCAGTTCTGTGTGCATCTGGCAGTAACGTTACTTATGGAACTTTTGACTTCCTGCATGCAACCAAAATTTGGATCATAAAAAATTGTAAATTTACACTCCAAATGTCTAATTAAACCACCAGGTGCCCAACCAGATGCTGTCTGCTGTAGTAGGATAGCCAATGACATAAATGGATAGACAGAGAAAATGAAATCTATATGAGAATACTAGTCTAGAGTCTATTCACTACAAGTATAATTGACACGATATATTCTGCCTGGGCCCTGCAGCGCCTGTTGTGAAACCCACCAGCCATATCATGAAAACACCTTTAACATCAACAGTTAGGACTCTACATGTACAGGATTCTAACTGTGCATGGACATTGGGGCATGGTCCTTAAACCATAGGATCATTATATAGTGTCTGCTGATGGATCCACCATGATGAATATGGCAGGGCACAAGCAAGCGGATCTCTACTGTAGTCTTTGTCTGTACTTAAGAAGCTAGATCTACGTAGCCATGATAAAAAATCATGGGCGTATATACTCGAGCAGGATTCGAACCTACGACCTCCTGATCACCGGACAGGCATCATCTCCACTAGACCACCGAGCTTTTGCCCGACAGCAAGTGTTGGTTCTAATCCTTATAGCATGCAGCGGGTACTGCTTTGTTATTCAAATTCATGAAATTCTTCCGTCGAGATGTTTTCATTGCAACTGATTGACAAATTGCCCTACATCGACGTAAATAAGCACTGAATTGATCAGTGTTTTAGTAGTAGCCATGATAAAAAATCATGGGCGTACATACTCGAGCAGGATTCGAACCTACGACCTCCTGACAGTGATATTTACGTCGATGTACAATGTAGGCAATTTGTCAATCAGTTGCAATGAAAACATCTCGACGGAAGAATTTCATGAATTTGAATAACAAAGCAGTACCCGCTGCATGCTATAAGGATTAGAACCAACACCTGCTGTCGGGCAAAAGCTCGGTGGTCTAGTTGAGATGACGCCTGTCCGGTGATCAGGAGGTCGTAGGTTCGAATCCTGCTCGAGTATGTAAATTTACGCCCATGATTTTTTATCATGGCTACTACTAAAACACTGATCAATTCAGTGCTTATTTACGTCGATGTAGGGCAATTTGTCAATCAGTTGCAATGAAAACATCTCGACGGAAGAATTTCATGAATTTGAATAGATCTAACAGTGTTAGGGGGCCTAGAAGTCTACGTAGTTTCTAAATTATCCAAGGAAACTTCTAGAAGCTATACACAAATATTAACATGTGGGGCTACACTGAACTGACAAACGCTCTCACATCGCAGATGATGCGACGAAGCCGTGATCAGACAGTTTTAAACACTCTTTTTAAGTGTTTTTACTTGCACTGATATGGGTGTGGGTGCATACCAGTGATAATATGTAATAAAATGGGGTATAAAAATATTGAAAACATACGTACTTACCGGAAATGATTTAGTTTAGAGACGTTTGACCTCTATTGACTTTCAACGCGTGATGGCCTTGCATTGCATAATACATAAACAACAAAATAATGATCGTACATACATGTAACGTGTGATCGTGGTGACGAAATCTCTCTAGTAGTTTCGGTCCATATGCGCAAGTTATCGCGTCGGAGACTTGCTTGGGGCAACCTCAGTACAATATTAATGTTCTGCTTAGCTCACAAAATAGGTACCTACAGAAATACAAGACATAAATTACATGATTCATGAAAATAAATAGTATTTGGGATTGCCTATGTACAGCCTACAACATTTCCAACGTTGGGGACCGGGGTCTATGGAAGAAATGAATTCACACGGAGGATATGTCTTGAATGGTATCCGACACTAGGCCTATCAAGTAGAGGAAAGAAATAGTAAACATTTTACAGAATTAGTTTTCTTTTATTGTTACTATTAGAATAGTTCATTTGGTAAAAACTTGCAAAATCGTAGCCCGAAAGCTGAATACATTGCAATGACATACCTCCAAATTAAATCACACACATTGAGCTATCATACATGAACAGCCACATAAGAAATAATAAATAGATATGAATAGGCCTATATTGCACAAAGCATATTACCACCTCTAATATTCTGCCAATAATGCACGAGTATGAATACTAGTATTACACAGCATCCTTCATCATATTCTTGATACAATGTTATGTAAATAGCGTCTCATATGCAAATAAGAACTTACTACTGCGGAGTATCAAAGTTTGGAACGGTACTGTCGTGTATGAAATGCTTCTTGGGTCAGTTAATGGTCTTGATCTTTGCCCAAAATCGGTACTTATATAATAGGCCTACAAAAATAGCATAGAGAAATTTGGCTAATTTAACCTCGTCCATCTCTTATGGTAGTTTTGTTGCCTACTAGTTTAGTTGTCATTTTGTTTCTATTCTAGATCTATCCACGGACTGTGTGCAATATGTCAGCTATTTTCTCTTATATATACTTAATCTGCCTATCACTGCCTATTGTTCAATTTGATTGATTTGTTCGCTTATAACACATTATTCAATTTGTATTTGCCTGTTTTAGATAGTTTCAGTTATTTGATTATACTTATAAGGGCCACTACGTACTCTTTTAACGGTGTATGTGAACGTTTGGTTTACTCTTGCTGTAATTAGCCTTTGTATGACCTATTTCAGTTTTTTTTTATACTTCGCTTGATTTACTGCGTGTTTTGATGATTTTGTTTGTTTGTTTTTTGTTTGTTTGTTATGATAATAATTTTGTTTGTATACTCTCTTTATGGACCCAATGGAAGACCTCCATTGCTGAATGATAACTATGGGTAATCCATTAAATGTTGGGTTTTTTGTGTTTTTTTTTTTTTTGTTGTTATTGCTTTATACGTGTATATACGGAAAGTAAATACTGCTACTATTAGCTGACTACACATTTATAACTACTACAGAATATTTACAGTTGTTATTCCCGGAAATACGGGAAAAGGATCGAGAGCTGAAAGATCATAAAGAAAGAATTCTGTGCTACTATAACTTCTTATATGAAGAAGGTGATGGAACAGAAAATATCCAAAAGACACTCAATGTCAATGTAAATTCTTCCTGATTCGCTTATTCCTGAAAGTAAGTTGAAAAAAATCCCCCCCCCCCGAGCTCTAAAAACTAACCTAATTCTTGAAATGTACACCAGAGTAAAATCCTTTAGGACTCTCTGGACACATCCGCTTCATCAATATTTTCAACAGATTATGCACGACCCGAAGAAGAGGCATGTAATCATGGTTTGTTTGTTTGTTTGTTTTTTTGTTTTTGTTTTTTCCATCTGAGAGGATGGCTGGATAGCCCATATTCAGCTACGTTAAGCTGGTCTTCCATGGGGTCCAGTTGGATGTGAGGTGATGGGACCACGTCACCGGGTTAACACCCTGCTCTTCGCGATGAATGAATGAAGCGGGATCTTTTACGTGCATGAGTTGTTACTCTCTCATACACGGGACCTCCATTTTATGTCCTATCCGAGGGACAGAGTGTTTTGCCTCTTGCTAGAGGGGACGGTATGCTTATACACAACATAGCTCAGTCCATTCAGACTCGGGTTCGAACCCGGGCCACGTGATCGTGAGGCAGACGCGCTACCGACTGAGCCAATTCACCGCCCTATAGAATATGATAATAATAGATTAAATTCAAGACTTGCCATTTAGGAAAACATTATCATAACAAATTCCAAACAAAGAGTTTGACACTTTTTTTTTCTTTTTTTTTAAATAAATGATTAACCTCAATATTAATGTACCAATTACAGACAGGTCCTATTTCATGTCTTTGTGAATGAAGGCAAGCAAGTCACTTAGTGTGGTAGTTTGAGTATTATACTAAACAGACGTTCAAATCAAAGGTATTTGCATGCAACACCACTGGTCATCACTATTAAAGCGGCAACGACGGCTAGCGGGAAACTTGAATTTGTGTTTCATTTGTCAGTCAAACAAAAATACACGTGAAACTTTGACGGAGACCCATCTTCTGTGTAATTGTTGGCCTAAACCCCAAAAGATGCAAGCTGAAAACACAGAACTAATACAGACAACATGTCAAATCTCAGTATAGTGGGATTACATGCCTAGCTATTCAACAGCTCAATGATGTATTTGATAAGATGAATATGCTGCTCTAATTATAATCAATAAAATGATATGTAGCCCTTAAAAATGTAAACTCGTGATGTAGTTTTGCTCCCCCCCCCCTTTGTCTCTTGTGATGAACTCTCGTATAGTTAAGCTGTCGTTTGATTGATCTATCATCTATCTAGTTCCTTTTCCTTTTTGTATAATCAATGTTGACAAGCTCATCTATGTACTAGGTGTTACAAAAAAAAAAAAATTCCCACTTCTGATGCTTAATAGCTCAAAACTATATATCAGATAAAACTGTCATTGATATGAGTAATAGCTGAATAGTGTACAATTTAGTTGGAGGTGATTTGAATATGAAAACCATTACCAGTTTCATGAAATCCATGATCAATTTCAAAGTTAGGTTCCAGATTTTGATCAAATTTGAGCCCTCTGTACAAAACCTGAACTTTACACAGGAACTAATGATGTGTATGTGAGTGTGTATTGATTATTCATGATGGATTGCCCTGGGCACTGCTAGTCTGAATTCCTAACAAAGGGTGAAATGCATGAATATGAAAAAAGTAAGCACATGTTTTCATGTGCTTGCATACACCACATTTCAGAATGAATAAAGACTAGCTGTGATAGTGGAATTCCTCATGAATAAATAATGGAGCAGTCCAATCCTGGTCATTGTCCAGAACCATTGTCTGGGTGTCAACTACACATTCCCATACACACCAATTAACTTCTGTGCAAAGTTAAAGTTTTGTACAGAGGGTTGAAAATAGAGCAAAATCTGAAACCTAACTGAAAAATTAATGTTTAATTTCATGAAATTGAATTATGCTGTCAGTTTAAAATTGTCTCCAACATAATTGCACACTATTCAGCTATTGCTCATCATGTATCATTGTCAGTGTTATCTGATGTATGGTTTTTGAACTATTCAGGATCAAAAGTGGGAAATGTTTTTTTTTTTTTGTAACACCTAGTACATGTTTCATCTCTTTGTCATTATCTGCTCCTCTGCGCTATCATTGTTTGTCCATATACATCGGGTGTCTGACGGTTCGTTTGTATTCCTTCTGAACTCCACTGGTGATCAGAATACTGCTAGTTAGGTCCCTGATACTGCTATTTAGGTCCTTGTTGCATAAAAGTTATGATCAAGCATAAGTCAGAAAATCAAACTTGTGTTAAGTCAGCGAATATTCAATTCTGATTGGCTGATACCTGACTTAATATGTTTGATTTTCTTACACTGCAGAAAAAGAAATCTGGTGCTTATATGTGGTGTTATTGACACCTCCGCGTGTCACTCTGAAATATAAAACTTAATTTTTGATAGGTAACTAGTTACTGTTCTTGCTGATTTTGAACTTTAACAAGACGAACAAGAACTTTCCTATGAAATATTTAATTTTTAAGAAAAACAAAAGTTGTGAACACATTTACATCACAGTATGACAAGTTGGTGTGGTCTCCTATTGACACTGGGTAGGCGTTATACCATTGACATTAACACCAGCAATATCAAATCAACACCATGTAGTGTCATTGTTGAATTAACACCAGCTTTGTGTCAAAAATATTACCAGCTACAGTGCCAAAAATATTACAAGCTACAGTGCCAAAATCCACCACATAGTGCCAGGTGAAGACTTTTCAACAGCACCTTCACAACATACTTTCTACACCTGTCGGTGTGGTCCTCTATTGATCGGTGTTATATTTGACACTCATGGTGTTAAATTTAACACCGATCTTTTTGCAATATAATATTATGTTTGATTAGGCAACAGGGCCCAGGACAGCTCTTTTTATCAACAAGAGAAAACAGATCAGTTTGCCCCCTACCTCACCCCACCTTCTTCCTCCAGATCCAGAAGAGACTGCGATGACCGAGTTTTATAGAAAAGCTCTCAGACGGGCCAATAAACTTTCATGATGCATGAAGCTCTATGGAACGAAACGCAAACAGTGATGTTGCCCACCTGGATTAACCCCTCCCCCCCCCCCCTCTTTTTTTCTCCAATGAGTCAATGTGTACAAATTCTATGCACATTACCTACATGGACAGGGGATTAATGTCGCATGCAAAGGGTTAAGTCTAGGGGGAAAAAACTTTTCCCTCTAAAGGGCGCACGTTTGAAAGAAATCTGAACGCTTAACCACGTGGATCTAACATGCAAGATGAATACGGAATGACTTTCTGATGGAAACTTACCGACTAACAAAATGATTTCCCAGGGCGAGATACTGTCACAGAATGAGCTATTGTGACGTCGGTTGTTGCACTGCTGAAACAAAGCAATACAGAAAATAATGTATAATAAATGAATTGATCTTAGTATTGCATGCGTCAGAATGAAACCCATATTACAGTGTGATATTACGAGTCTGTTGTAAGCTTTCGCTGTCATAACGTGGCTGTATTCTCGTCTTTCACTCTGTACTGTAGCTAATGATCGGTATCAAGCACGATCGAATCAAGGTATTAATTCCGCTGTCATTCTCTAAATTAGGAATCAAGTTAAACACACCGAAATCAAACCTGAATAACATGCGTGAGGTACCAAACTGAAATAAATATATATTTTTTAATTGCATATAAGACAAGCCACCAATTATAACTGTACTCTCATACAATGCCATCAAAAAATGACGAAGTCTTCAGTGAAAATTTGGTTGATCACAGGATGGAATGTTAGGAACATAAGCCGCTAGACGGTGAGATCAAAAATGCAGTCGCTGTTGTCATTAATGCGTTGACGAATAAGACATAGATTCAGGATTGCATTCTTACGGGGGAGGGGGGGGGGTGGGGGGCAATCTATACCCGCTCTTCTTCCGAAAGGGTCGAAATGTTATTCAAATGAAGACATGTGCATGAAAGTCAAGTCTGTCTTTCGGTATTAGTCAAAAGTAAGCTGAGGATACAGGATTGATTGCCATAAAAGAACGAAAATAAGCCGTTCTTGTATGGGAGGTTATTATAGATATTTTATATTAACTCTGATGACTTAGAGCAGATAAATATGAAATGCCTCGCGGTAGCCCTTTTCTTTTTCTTTTTTCTTATAAAGAATATCCCTTAGGAGCCCCTCTCTGCACGGATGAAGCAAACTGGTTTTCTTCTTTCTTTTTGTTTTTCATTGGCCTTTCAAGTTCAAGTTCAAATTCATTTCGTTTTTCCACAAGAAAATAATGTATAAACGCAAATCTCACTTTCTTCAGTTACAGAAAAATTGCATGTAAATTTGTACAGAGAAAACAACAAGAATTAGAAACTTACAGAAGCGATACATTGCAATAATTATAAGTGCTGAGGTAACGAAAGTGAAATGATTAAACTTAAAGCTTTTCTATTATAACTTGTGTTGGAAACTAGACATTCACCTGGCATGCCTAACTTTCAGTTTAGTATTCTCGTATTCGTTTGTCACGATGTGCTTGGTTCATACCATTATAATTATTTGTTGAATGTTGCTATATCAAAGTCATATTTTGCAGACCACGAGGGGTGTAGGCATCTGCCGCCCGTTTTCATGTGTGTATTTAGGTTGGACCGCTTCGCTGGATGTGCAACCTGCTCTTTGCGATGAATGACTGAAGCAGAATCTTTTACGTGCATGGGTTATGATCTATCGATTCACAGAACCTCCAGTCGTATGTCCTATCCGAGGGACGGTGTTTTGCCTTCCACCAGAGGGGACGGCATGTTTACATAATTAGACCCTATCCATCATTGCTCAGCTAAAATAGACACACGGGAGACTCAAACCCGAGCCACATGATTTCAAGACACACTAGAATGCCCCTGTTAAATAGAATCAATTCATTTTGTGTCATTTCAATAAGGCACACAATGTACGGTGTCTTGATATTCAAATCTTGGGGGGGGGGAGGTAGGAGGCGCGTTGCTCTCTTCGTAGCATCATAATATCTCACACGGATCGCCCATGATTATAGTAATTATAATATACGATGCTGTTTTGGTTTCCTTGTACAACCTACAAGAGTTTCCTCTCATGTTTTACTTTGTTGTTGTTGTTGTTATTGGTCTCCGATTCGGAATGAGTTGCAAGCACAACATGGTTTCATTACGAGATTGGTTGTAATGGATTGTTAGCGTCTCAATGCAACTGTAGAAGAGGGCAAATAAATTCGTGTCGAAACATTAGTAGGAAAAGCAGTCTCCTGGCTATGTAATGATATCCTTGCTTATGTCAATGACATGAGGCGTCGTTGGCAGTGTTAAACATTTTCACTATTCAACTTAATTTATAGAAGCTTTCACAACGACTGAGTGTATAACCAAAAAAAAAAAATATATGCGTTCAATGACATACTTCTCATGACCCAGTGATTTTAAACTTCTGTTGCCATACGGTTACAGCACAAAATTTTACCTGTCACATTTTGGCGACTGTTTGAAAACCTATCTTCCGTAGATGTGAAATTTCGGCCACTGTCACACCCTATTCCGTTCGGTACAAGTTTACGAATCCCCTCGAAAAATTCACATGCATAATATGAGATATGAATATATATATTATAATTGTATATAAATATGTGTGTGTCTGTGTGTGTGCGTGTGTGTTTGTGTGTGTGCGTGTGTGTGTGTGTGTGTGTGTAGTGATAACTGATCGACGGCCCTGTTTTCATTGATATTCCTGTAAAGTTTAAGTGTGCCTCTTTCTTAAAAAAAAAAAAAAATCCTCCGACCTTGTCACTCACAGTTCTTAATCAGAATTTACCAAAACAGAAAAATTAACATGCTAAATTTATGGTCCAGTGTTGCTTACTTTAATTAGCATTTACTTGAACAGAGGGTCAATGCCACAATCCGCCCACAGACTGCGTGGTGTCAAAATCTGCAGTAGACAAACTAAATGTCTTCCCTTCAGCTCCATAAACAATGTGACCTTATTTACTCCGTTTTATATGCTGTCATTTAAGCGTACAGATAGTTATTTTCGCGAATGAGGAGGACACAGGCATTTTCGCGAGATGTTGTTTTCGCGAATTGATACCGAGGCTATCGTAAATGCACGATTACACATGTATCCTAGCACATAATGACATTGTCGCGTGTCCTTAAATTCGCGGTGCATAACAGCGATTCAAGAAATTCCTGAAAATCAAACCCTCGCGAAAATAACAGCTTATTCAGAGAAGCCAGGGAAGAATCTTCAGTATTAACGTTGCGCTTTCGAAGGCGACTGCTCCTATCAGTGTTACTATTGTCATCCCCAACCATGTCACGTACAATCTATACTCTTAACCGGGGTCAAGCGTAATGTGAGAGTAAACCCAAGCATGGAGCTACTATATTTAGCAGCTTCGTGAGGCAAGAAATTGCCTCAGAATCTCTCTGAAGCTATAGTCCACAATCTACGTCCGCCATTGATCCCCCACTATAATGTGTAGTATGATTATGTAGCGGATCTTAATTGCTCATCTATCTTTATTTTATTCATTTCTTTCAATGCCGTCACGTCCCCCCCCCCCCCCGCCCCCATCCTGTTGTTTTGAAGGGATCACTCGCAAAAGCGTGATCACAGTAATTATACGCCGGGACATTAACAACAGAGCTTGTCAGATCACTGAGCCGTTACAATGATACAATGAACAGATCGATAAACACCAAAGAGATATCGATCGGGTATGTAAGTCAGTATTAGAAAAAAAAAAAGACTCGGGGTTATAGTTAATAACTTTCTCCCATTGCATTCCCTCTCATGGGAACTGGGATTGGGATCATCCCTCCAGCCCGACCCATCACTAGCCGTGCGACCCACGAACATGACATAATTAATATCTATAGCAAAAATATCCATGCGTCATACAACCCACGAGTCAATGAGTTCGTGGACTCAACACTATCAAAAAGGCCCACAAGTCCGATATTATAGGCAAAAATGGTCAACGAGACTCGTGGGCCTTGTTTGCCTATGTGTCGGACTCATGGACCTTGATATTTGCCTAGTGTCGAGCTTGTGGGCTCTATGACTTGTGGGCGTCGCACTCGTGACGTGCATCTCTGGGATATCTCTTATCACGTGACTGTTCTGTCGCTCGCGCAAGATTCCGTTTCTGATTTGCGCATGAATTGTTTATGACGTCATGAAGGAGGTAATCATTTTCCAAGATCATTCATAATTATCATCAGAACGTTACTTGCGTTTTCACACATTAATCGGAGCATAAATTATGTTTGATCAAATTGTATATTAGTCATTCTTATTCGCAGAATCTTATCAAAATTGTGCATATTCCGATCGTTTATTCACCGCAGTGTAAGTTTCTTGTCATTCTTTTCTTTTATAAGTGGAAAAGTACAAGCATTTCAATTCTTCAGAATTCATTAGATATTCCAAGAAAATGATAAATTTTTATCCACTATTCCACTCATTCTTCCCTTTCCCTCCAACTCCCGGACAAACCGATGTGATAGTACTGTAAACTCATTACTATTCAGTTCAAAGCAATAACCTTCGTACTTGTTCTTTAAATGCGTATCTGCACGTGAAGCGGAGCTTCACAGAAATACAAGCTGCCATGGTCAAGAAACGGTGATGTTATTGTCCATGTTAACGTGGGCCGGACCTTAAAAACTCGCTTGCTTTTGTTTACAGGCACGCCCGAGTAGAAACCAGAATAAGATTAAAGATTACTGAGTGACGTTTGACACAGATCGTGCTCAAGGAAACAGAACCTGCGTCATTAATTCTATATCTTTCTCCTTTTTTCTTCTCCTTCGGAATTTAGTATCATTAAGAATACGTGACTGAAGACACTAATATGGAAATCATGACAATGATGCTTTCTCACAGTGATACCTTGCATTTATCAGACATTTTTCACGAGAATGCATCTCATGCTATAGTTGTGTTAGAAATATTTTTAAAGTGCAGGCCCTTTATGCATGAGAAGACATGTAACTGGACGTGATAGCACATCAATTTGGGTCTGTTCGTAATTCAGCGATATTGAAGAAACGACGTATACTGTCGTGACATCTGAATACTAAGCGGGTATCTTGAAAATAATCGGGTACGTGTCTACATGGCGGTGTCCATTAGTTTGAAGGATACGTTTTAAAATAGATTGGAAAAATTGCCAGATGGTGGGCCACTAATGCAGTAACTGACTAAATAAAATGTTGCTCTTAACTATGTTCAAAATAAAAGGTAGAAATAACAATCAGCTATATCTGTAGGAAAAGTGAAAAATAAAATAGAAATATTACTTATTTCATGCATTATTTCTTGCAACCAGTTCCACACGTCACGTAGTAGCTCTAAACTCACTTCTCCATCTTGACAATGGAGTGTTTTAAGTAGTTTGTTATCAATTCTTATATTACTTGACTTATTAGGGGAAAGAAAACTATGGGTCAAAAGATCACATTCATTGGTATATATTGGCCGAATAGTAGCATGGTTTGAGAGGAAGATGGATACCAATATACCATTCATAATGTCAGCACAATATTATGAATCAAGTCCTTAATTTAAGTATTCTGGAGGGATAGTGACAATGCAGGAAATGATTAAAAAACACACAAAAATAAATCCAATTGATACCTGTGGTATTCAAAAGAAAATGCGTGTGTATCATGGATGAGAATTGTTGATGAGAATTTGCTGGTTTCTATTTTATTTATTTGTTTATTCAGTCTTTTTTCAACAGGGTAGCCCCATCAGTAGGCAAGTACTGTTCTTACTGGGGGCCCTGCACAAACAAACATTACAGTTGACAAGACAGAGACATATACATCAAATACAACACACTGTATGTGGACAGGTACAATTCTTCCACTGAGTCCCCTACATACAGTCACACAATAACTATACACTGACAATTACACGTTTACTAGTCAAACAAGCGATAATAACATGGTGATGGGCCTATTAAAACTTTCACTGAGAGTGATAAATACCCCCACCCAAAGCGGGAAGAAATGAACCCAGCCAGCAACCATCTTATTATATTCTTGCTAATAACAAACTTATGAACATGATAATATGTTACTCAACATAAAATAAGAATACGAATACACTGCCCAATGGCATTCACATATACAGCTGTATATCATATCTCATATCTCTTGTCTAATGCCCAAAATCTGAGAAAAATAAATATATCGACAATTTCTGTGTTTGTCAGTGAAAACGCTGTTGCCATGGTAACACAACGTATAACATGAAAAAAAAAATCTCCACAACTATGATATCATGAGATCATATCATATCCCAAATTTCAAATCCAATACTCAAGAACTAAAAAAAAAGACAGTATTATTCTATAATTTTCATTCAAATGATGTTGTTAACATGGCAACATGGTTTTGATATTTGATATTTATTAATTGGTTTATTTGATATTTATTCATAACATATTTATTCATAACATTCATAACATTCATAACATATTGATATCTATTCATAACATGGTTTTGATATTTGATATTTATTCATTATATGCTTATGTAAACAGCTTTACAGATCAGACAATAGACAACTGCATACACCTTAGAAAGCATTGGTAGATAGAAACTAAATGAATATAGATAAAGAGAGAGGAAAATGCACTGATAGATTGATAAATGAATAGATATGTAAATGGAAAGGAAGAGAGAGAGAGTGGGGAAGGAAAGATAACACCAAGTTAACACAATTTATGGTTTACCTTTTAAGAACTGAAGTTTCATTGACGTCATAAACTCAAAAGCATCATTCAATTTAAAGCACTGATGATGAACTATACGGCCTTGATTAAAACACCACACTTACAACAAATTTGATTCTATCTGGTTGTTTCAGAAATCAAACGAAAAATTTAATTGACCTTCCATGTCCTTTCATTTCTTTCTAGTAGTTATCACTGGAAAAAAAACACTTTATAATTTATTTATTTATTTGTGCGCATGAATTCTTGACAGAATGAATTTCTATTTTGTTTATAGACATTAGGGCTGTCAATGAAAGAAATTTACATCTTTCAGAAAGGAAGAAGTAATTCACGAATTCTTCACGCAAAACTGCTGCGAGTGTTCAGTTCGAGCGGTTTGCAAGGGCGTCCTCAGTGTCCAAAATAATCCAGCTCATCCTTGGAAAGAAGATGCATACATTTTGACACAGTTTCCCGGTGACTCCAGCGAGATGGTACGCAGAATAAAAGACCAGACTGGTGATTATTCTCCCTCAGTCTCAGCTTGACTCTGGTTCGGAGTAGAGGATCTCTGGTAGGACTTAATTCTCTTGCAGCGCTTGGAGCAGAGCCTTCCAACATTCAGTGAGAGGAAACAAGGTAAGTTGTGAGGAGTGCATCCTCAGAAATCTTACTCTTTCTTCTTCTTTTTTTTCAGTGTAAATTGAGAGATGTCATTTTACTTCTTAAAGTGAAATACGTTCGCTCCTCATTCATCTAAGTTAATCGTTTTGGGTTTGTTTGTTGTTGTTGTTTTTTTTTTTTTTTAATAACGCATGACTTCTGCATACACCGATATTGTTAAGCAGGCTTTATTTTGCAGAGTTACTAAAATTTTCGCGAGCTTTTGTACTAAGATTTAATGACTCGGGCACACGTAATCAGCAACAAACACACACACACACACACACACACACACATTCATACATACATACATACATGCGCGG
The DNA here is from genome assembly GCF_964275005.1 of Diadema setosum. NCBI lineage: Eukaryota > Metazoa > Echinodermata > Echinoidea > Diadematoida > Diadematidae > Diadema > Diadema setosum. The sequence goes on along the minus strand of NC_092689.1, from coordinate 1,792,915 downwards.
TATTCAGTGTGCACATATAGTGCTTGTTTGTAATTTACTTGTACTAGGATGCTTTTCAACCCTTTACCATCAAAAATGTAGCTTTTCATCGCAGTGTGTTGACTTGGTTCTTACTAATTCTACCATTGTAGTTCGGTCTGCTAATAAGAATAACTCCCCATTTTTTTTTCCTTCATTTTTCTTTTCTTTTTTCTTTTTGGCAACTTCTTCATCCCGGACGCGTTTATACATCTATATCAGATATCTAGGTAGGTTGTTTTGTGTATGATGGTAACGATTGCTATTACGGACAGGCTCTTCTTGTGTCTCATGCTAAAAACATAGGTTGCAGTAAATGTACAAGAGGACTATTTGAAAATCTCATTTTAACTTTAGTTAACCTTTGTTGACGAAATCCTGCCCAGTGATTGGTCAACATAACGTCATGTGATTAAACATAATATTGCTATCATGTACGAAGGATGAAATGCCGAAGGAGAAAAAATGTCCCATGTGAAGAAGCAGTCATGGTATAGTGCATACGCCATTGAATGGTAGGTTGTATTTATGCGATTGATCAATGATTTTTGCTATCGATAGTGTGTGAAATTGCCACCTGTACAAGCCTCGCTATAAAGCACTATATCATAACGTCCACAATACGCCCACCGTCTGCGCTGCAGTATGTAAAAACGCTTTTAAACAAGATTACCAGTCTTTAAGATTCGTTAGAAGGACATAAAAACAAGTAATATCATGCACTATTATTATTGATTCCTCTGTGACAGAAATTGCACTTGTGTGTGCTAAAAATATAATCCATAATTTCAATGGTATATTTTGCCTAATTGATATCCATAATATCAAATTCTGAACAGGTGAAGTAGAGGTTAGATAATCTAGCAGAGTAATGACTCTGTCGTTTGTTTGTTTGTTTGTTTGTTTGTTTGTTTGTTTGTTTGTTTTTTGTTTGTCCGTTTGTTCTTTCTTTCTTACATGTTATTCGACAAGTTGTTATGGTGATAAACCCAAACCATAGTGATGAGTTCACGTGTCATGTAGAAAAAAAGAAGAACCAAACAAACGGAAATTTAAAAAAAAATGAAACGAAAAGAAGGAGAGGAAAGAGTCTGAATTTAACTTCAATAGAAAATCTTAGAGACTGGCAATTACTGTGTCAGCTGTGTAAAACAAGTGCGACATAATTTTATTTGGTTCCTTATATTGCCGGCTTTGAGGTGAAAATAATACGTCTGTAAAAGTCTGTCAGTTTAAACAAAAATTCTCAAATGTCCGACTGCAGCACGAAAGGGTCATCGTACTTCATTCCCCGTTGAGGACGGGCTGATTTTTTTACAACACGCATTTCCCATAGACACCTGCCCGAGTATACTCGGGACTCATCCTTAACGGGTTAAGCGATGCCTAATTTGTTTGTTTAGCTCATCAACTGAATTAGGATACTCCATCCTCTTCAGAATTGCCAGCATCGTTCCAAAGTCTTTACGCATTAATCCTGCATTCTGCACCAGTTTGATGGACTTACAATTAATTAGTCGTTAAGTTGGAATGACCGTGTTTTCAAATTAATGTTTGTCTATCGGTACGGCTTTTATGTTTCTCTTGAAGTGCTTCTTAACGCCGACTGACACAACAAAACATTACAATGGTGTCAAATTGACTATCTCGTTTATGTTCCTCCCTTTGAGGACGAATCCCGAGTATACTCGGGCAGGTATCTAAAGGAAATGCGTGTTGTATAGCAAACTCAACGGGTTAAGTGCGGATTATAAAGCTGTGAAATGATGCTAAACTTGCCGGGTGTGGATGAGTCGAAAACCCATTGAAACATCTTTCAAAAATTGATACCCTGAAAGTCGTGTTTGATTACAAGTGGGGGAAATTATTATGAGCATTGAAGCGTGCCGTCAAGAGTAGCGATCTGTGACCACTTTGTCGGTGAGAGGAAAGCGTCGTAGCAACCGTTATAAAGGGTTGCTATAATATAATGGTTTTAATCTGACAGGTCTTTCAATTCCTGGTTTTATCATGCAAATTGGACGTCTATCACTTGCGTCGGTGACAGCAAAAAGAATCTTCTCAAATCTTCCTCATTTAGGGGCTTACGTAATCTCCTTGCCATCACTGTACTGGATTGTACACAGGCATACTATCGTTTTGATATGGACATAATTTCAGATAATTTCTATGCTACAAAGCTACACTTGTGATACAGCATTTAAAACATTTATGTAAAAAACGAAGATCAATCTACTTTTCTCCAGATAAGTCATGGTCACAAGCTGTTTTTTTATGTCTCCACCACGAAGGGTCGCCCGAGGCATTAAGTTTTCGGGTTGTCCGTCCGTCCGTCCGTCCGTCCGTCCGTCCGTCCTTGTGGACTGCAGTGTAGCTAAAAAACCGTTTCAGTCATCCTAATGAAACTTGGCATGTATAAGTGAAGAAATTTGTGCCTATCAACTTTACGGTGCACATGCTCAAGGTCAAAGGCAAGGTCAAATGCTCAAACTTTCACCATTTCCCCAATATTTATGCAATGCCTGAAGGCATTTTCTTGAAACTTCGTGTATACATGATTGTATTACCTGATAAAGATTCTCTAGAAATGGTTTCGAGCCATGAGGTCAAGGGTCCAAGGTCAAGTTAAATGCTAAAATGTCACTTTTTTCTCCCATATCTCGGAAATGGCTCAAGGTATCTTTATGGAACTTAGTACATGCAAGCACTGCCTGACAGTGAATCTTTTGAGAATTTTTGGATTGTGGGGTAAAAGTTCAAGGGTCAAATGTCAAGGTCAACTCCTCAAAATTTCACTATTTCCTTAATATCTATATACAATGCCTAAATGTATTTTCTTTAAGCATATTGTATACATGTATTACCCACCAGAGATTCTCTGGGAAAGTTTTTAGCCAAAAAGATCAAAGGTCAAAAGGTCAAAGGCGAAATGACAATGCTAAATTTCACTTCTTCTTCCATACCTAGGAAGTGGCTCAAGGTACATGAAACTTAGTACATTCAATGCACGTACTGCTTGACAGTGATTCTCTTGGAAATTTTAGGGTCATGGGGTCAAAGGCCAGGTTAAAATTCTAAAGCTTTACTATTTGCTGCTGAAATTACACTTTTTCTTCATACCTTGGAGATTACTCGGTACATAAACTTACAAAAGTGTCAAAGGTCAAGTAAAAATCCTCAATCCCCGAATACCTGATTTTTCACAATAATTTAGCCATGAGTGCATCCAAATGAAACCTAGTTCAAGGAAAGTGAACACTCAACACATTTGTAGCAAACATGCCTTTTTTTTGCCTTTTATTTTCATCCCCAATTATGTGAAACAGTTGTCACATATTGTCAAGACGTACCATTTACCTACTAGGAGAACCATGTATTATGGCGGAGACATATATCATTCGCCATAGCAACATTTCTAGCTTACTTTGTGTTTTCAATAGAAATGTTTGGTTGATGTATTGTGAATGATCACAAAATGAAGGACATATTTTGACTGCTTGGTTCTGTTCTGACACTTTTCTATTGAAAACGCTACACCTCAACAAAGCAAGTCATGCACCCCACAGAGATTTCTGACTTTTCAATTAAAATCAGACAAAACTTGACAGTTATGGAATCAAAAATTCTCACTTGTTTTCATGAAACAATGATGTTCAGCTCAGAGTAAAATTCACTTCAACTTATCATAAAGTCTTGCTCAAAATACAGCTAATATGATTCTATCGTAAAGATAAGTCATTGCTATCAAAATGATTAAAACTCTAAACACATCCTGATAATAAATATACAAATGTATGTTTGTATGTACACAAATTAAAGTCATGATACATCTTGTATTATCCGTTGTGGATTCATCTAAAAAGAAAAGAGAGAAAAGCACATTTTAGATTTGTAAGACAATGACAGTGCGTACGTGATTTTGATCGATATCATTAGGTGTAAAAGAAAGAAAGAAGTGAAGCTTCCACGACTATTCTTGTCCTGATTAAATAAAACTTCCACTTTTCTAAATTGTTCGATTGAATGTTATTATTTGAATAAGCATGATATTTAGTATGTTTATTGATAATCAATTTTAGTAAACTTAACGGGGATTGTTCTAACATTACCCGTATGTACCAATACGCTGATAAACCACATGGTGGCCTGTACTTCATCGAAAGAAGAAGACAAACTTGAACATCGAGTTTTTACTACGATATTATACGACTTGTGTTGTGGTGATGGGGAAGGATATACGAAGTTAATGTAATTACATTAAACGTTTCTAACTTTTTTTTCGGATGAGTTGCAATGACAGTAATCCATTATAGAAATGAAAAACGTATAAATGACCTTGGATCAAAGTAATGAAGGATCCACCGCTGTCTCTCGACCTTGAAGGGAAAATACTAATTTAGCTAAAGCTATATAACATGATCATTACCATGTAATGCATGATATAGCGGTGATTCTCTAATGGTAGCCATGGTTCATGGGGATTATGCTGACATTACACGGTTTGCCACACACATAAAAACAAATTGGTAAGCTTTGCGAGACCTGCATGCTTTAATTGAGTGTGATGCCGTTTTGTTCTCTGAAATATATTTAAAAAAAACTATTAAAAAAGATAAAACAAAGACAGAAGATACATCATACTTGATATCCATGTACTTTAGCTGAGGGCAGTTGATGGAGAGGTTGAAGGACAGTATCATTCATTAATATATTCTCATCGTTTTTCATAAATTCTTCCGATCTCTTCCTGACGTCCTCCAAGGGAAAAGCTACGTAATTACGGGTTCTCTATCTTCGTTCTTCAAAATGAATGATCGCATTCAATAGTGTAACCGGCGCGCCGCCAAGTAAAATATTAGCTCTGTTAGTTCTTTTATAATATATATAGACACAGAGGTTCATCCTTTCGATGGATTACCCATGTGTTGGTACCGAAGGGTCAATGAGAGTAAGAATGGAGTGGACAGAGGGGACGAACTGGAAAGAAGTAAAGAACGGAGTTGCGCACGCCTTGTAAATTCATTACATTTAAGACTCGACACTTTCATTTTTCATATTCAGTCCGGGGCCACCAAAATCACCAAATTACATTTTTGTGGCGCCAAAATGAAATTAGGTCACCCTTCCCAGAAATAAATAAAGAAAAAACATTTAACATGATTTTAATTGAAAACACATCAAAATAATGCAATAAACCATGGTAATTACATCGTGACAATTAGAAGGTATGACAAAGTGCATCTGATACCGCATACTGTGACTAAGAAGTAAGAAGAGAAGCTTAAGAATATGAAATGATTTGGTTAAACGTTAAAATGATCATAATACTTTATAATGATTGACATTTTTATGTAATGATGTATGTATTTCATTTTCATTAATTCCATCAATAAAGGGAAATACATAATACCACGTAAAACATAAAAAAAAAAACAAGTTGGAAACAATTTGAAATTGTTTAAAAAGTCGCAATATTCACAATAATGTGAAAATTGGCAGGTATGTTTAACAAATGTTATGTACTGTAACTATTAAAGATATTGTTTACCATATTGACCAACGTTTTTTTTTTAATGTTCGAGTTTTCACATTTGATGCATAAGTGTAGGTGAGTTGTATTGCAAAGCGTTCTACAATATAAAAAAAAAACGCAGTGAAAGCCTTAAATATAAGGAGATGCTACTATTTTTCTCAATAACCCATGACTGTAGACGGTTTATTCTAGAAAAAATTTTAGTCTAAAAACTATAGTCCAATTTTGTATATTTAACAATAATTAAGATTAATTGTATTGATTAACATTTTTACATTGGTTATTTTCTATCCCTATCAACTCATAGAACTATTTTGAAGCACTAATAGATGGGTTTTTGTTTCGTCTGCAACTGGTAGATAATGTCTTTATAACTCACGCCTAATATTGAATTCAAACATAAACACGATTTTCCCTGATACCTCGTATTTATGAAATGAAATCAACGAACCGTGACCACTCTTCATTCCAATCCAACATGAACTCACGTGAGAGCACGTTCCACCAAGGAGCTTGTGCTTGAAGCTCCTTGGTTCCAGGGTTCCCATCGAATGAGCATTCACCCGAGAGAAGCGCAATAAATTGAAGGACACGCACGTTACTAACTGCAGGCTGCCTCAATATACAATTCATTTCATTGCAGCGATCCTTTCGCGTTGTGCATACTGAGATTGTTGTTGTTTTGTTATTATTTTAGAATCCACGTGTGTGTTACTAGGAATATTGATAGGGGATTGGTTTATCTTGTATGACTATATACCGCAAAGAATTTCTATTTGGCGCTGGCTTCTTCATGTCTTATTTGTCTTTACCCTGGAGTAATTTTGGTTTGTCCACAGGCTATAAAAAATTTTTGCGGCATATCAGAAGAAGTATTTATGTTTTACGTTTCTATACATGAGTGTTGCGGTTTCTGAGCACTATATAAAGGGGAAATTCAAATTCAAGAGAGGTATCCAGATTACCCGAATACAAGATTATAAAGGAATGTATTAGGTAGAAATACATGTTGTTGTGGTACTAGATAGAACTGTCAGGCACGTTAAAAAAACAACAAGAATATGAGGAGTATACAAAATTGACAAAATGTTTTCTTCTTTAATATACAGTGTAGTTAAGTCTTATGACTCATCTTTTGGGGTAGATTTAAATGATCACTATGGTGCTATCCATTTATGTAATATTTCTTAGTGAGAATGACAATTGAAACGCATAGTGAGCTTCTCCATTTCCCTATACACATTTCATTCACCTTCCGTTGCATTCTCATATTTTTTTGTTTAAAGATGTTCCTAATCAAAGTTTTTCTAAAGCAGGGATATTTTACGAGATATAAAATAATTATTGTACGATAATTCAAGATTCGGATTCTTAGGATATGGCCCGAGACTTTTGTACGCTATAGAAACTAGCAGGGACATGCATGTAGCTGCAACGCATTGCAAAACTAGACACCATTTTACACAGGCCCTCGAATTTCCCTTGGCAATAGGTTTGTTATATTTCCAATAACATAAGTTACTGAAGATTCACTGTCTTCAAGTTCAGTCACTTCTACAATTAATAGGGTGGCATAATGAAATTATTGCATTTGCTCGAATCCTTAAATTACCGTGAAAATAAATTATATTACGACAGGTAATCTGATTTAAGACATTGACGAGAGAACGTTTTCACCAAAGCATGTTATTCCTTTGATGAAATCTCAATCGAAGAGCTGTAATTATCTTTTTTCTCTCCCTTGTTCCGTCTCTCAGAACACACAAACACCTTTATAAAACGTGGAGACATCAGTAATCACACTGAATGCAATGCCAGGCCTGTGGGGGTCTAGATAGATGGCATATTATTATTATGATAGATCAAAAGATGAAAGCATATTGACATTGTTGACAACCGCCATTCATCAACATGATCAAATAGTTTGATTGTGCCTGATCATGAGATTATCGTAACAATGCTGTATAACACATGCAAACACAAACGCCGCGCGTGCACACACACACACACACACATACATACACAATGATACAATTTTTTTTATATATAAAACATGCATATATGTATTTATACATTGCTTTTCCTTAGGCCCCATCGGAGAATAGCCCAACACAACTGTAAAAACAGACCTTTGTGTTTACATCGAGACAGACTGTGGTACATTCCGGTGAAGCTTCACCTAATTTATGCTATGTAATTTTGGCATTGCATAATCATATTTTTTCTTTCTGTGCTATTTTTATGAGAAATATGAAAATAAATTAATGAAATTGAATTGAAATGTATAACATAATATATAAATGTATATATATACGTGTGTGTGTGTGTGTGCGTGTGTGTGTGTGTGTGTGTATGTAGTGTGTGTGTATGTGTGTTATGTATATATTTGGAAACAATTTCACTGTAGGAAATGAATTGACAATGGCATTCGCAATAATGACACAATATCATTGCGCAAGACAAGATTTTTGTCTCTCGTTTGCTTGTTAACCGTCAAACATAGAACGCGACCTCAGCTGGTTTAACACACGCTAAGTGGGGCCAATTACGAAAAGCAGTAGATATTTTAACGAGTAACGCAATCCCAACCAAAGGTGCTCATTAAAAAGAAACAAAAACAGCAACAACAGATAGAAAAGTGAAAACGGGAGTTCGAAATGTACAGGTGCTCATTAAGAACACTTCGTATTCATTTGCATTAGAGGAGTCTAATGCAATGAATTAGGTAACCGTGCAAAATAGGTCACAGCATCGCTTATGCAATGGTGATGACGTCAGTGGTGAGGTCTAGGCAACATGTTGGTTAAACTCTATTTTTAATGGGTGACTGTAAAAGAAAATAATAAATTGCATTTGTATCGTAGGAATTTTTTGCGAGATCATGTTGTGGTTCTAGCTAGCACATGGCTTTCTGATAAGCAAAACTCTTCTACGAATATAATGAGTAGAGATGATAATATCATCTCTTATCTCTTATCAAGATGACAGGTACTATACTACACAGTGATGCATTGAGGTCTACACAACCGTTTTGTTCTAATACGAAATCCGTCTTCAAATGCTGACGTGAACCCAACGATGATGAATCATTTGTTATTCAATTTAATTTCAATTTATTCAGAATTTTCTGCATTGAACATATTACAAGTGAAATACAGTAATTTTTTTAAACAAGGCGTAGTAGATCACAAAAAAAAAATAAAATTCACGTGTTCGAGAGAGTTATAACAGAGTGAAAAAAAAAAACATGTTTATTTAGAGCTACAGGGTAAAGGAACAAACAGTGATCTGACTGAATTATAAGAGAATGTATTGTAACATAAGAATGCAGAAGGCTGTCGTAATGTAAGCAATATAGCTTGAAGATGCAAAGATACTCGTGGGTGTCATCAGCCTCGTAAGATGACCCCATCCTAATACGTTCATATGACGAACTGAAATTTGCTTAGTCCTGGATCTATGCCAATAAGTAATAACTTCTCTAAATATAGACGAAACATATCAATGCTATTCAGCAATTCCCTGCGAGTCATTCCTGATTAATGTAAAGATAAATGACATCAAACTAACTCGGGTCGACAGTATCGTTTTTTTAGGACTTCACATCGCTAGCGACTTGTCCTGGAAAACTCACATCAAAAATTCAAAACAAAATTCTGTCCATATGCAGGAACACAGGAATCCTAAAGAAAGTCCAAAAGTATTTCCCCAGTCACGCACTGCAAATTATATATCAAACTATGATTTTTTCCATATTTCAGCTATGGAACTCTAGCATAGGATAATTCGTCCAAAATTGTTTGATTTGTCCATTTCTTTGATTTGTCTTTCCTTCTTCAGAATAGTTCAGATCAGTTCAGAATAGTTAACCCTGCCGGTAATAGACTCACGAAAACCCGTTATCAAAAAACAAAACAAAACAAACAAACAAACAAAATAACAACAACAAGAAGAAAGAATTAAACGAAAAAAAAAACATGAAATTGACAGAGGTGTTCAATTACAGTTTATGCAACTTTGTTCACAAACTTTCCTGGAATGCATTTCCTGTTGTTTTTTTTCCTAATAAATCTAATGTTTACAAGAAGCAGTCTGTCCATAAATATTCAGCTCGCCAACTTGACGCTTATCACCTGCCAGGCACGTGAACAATTTTCTCTAAGAAAGCAATCATTTATACATGGCTAAAATATCGGAAAGATCCCCTGCGGATGTCACAAGTTGTTTACCGTTATCATCCTTTTAAATGTAAATGAAGACAACATTAAACGGAAGAGATACACCGCGCAAGCCTACTAAAATTCGTTTTAATCATGTTTATGCCAATATTGCTGCTTTGCGACGTGCAGATGACGACTTTATTGTAGCTTCCAACGTGCATTCCAACAGGGAAGAGAAAGAGCTACATAAGGTAGTTTTCAATAAGTGTCGGACTAAGTAGTTGTCACGATAAATTTTAATGCAATAATTGTAAGCAGTTTGAAATGACTACGTACTGCCAGCCTTTGTCATTGTTTATTGCGCCTTTCCACTGCGCCGTGGTGCTTTTTAAGAGAGAGAGAGCGCTATTATTCTGTGAAATGGATCCTTTCTGGAGAACATTCTATAGCAAGGCCGCCTCTTCACTGCGCACTTAGCCTACATTCAACCACTTTAACTTTTAGCTTCCTACCTAGTAATCATTCATGCAATTTAGAGGAGAAAAAACACGCAGTGGATATAAAGAGCAATGCTTTATTGTGCTCGGGCAGGGCTCGAACCTTTCCCTTTGTCGCTGTAGACGAAAGGTGCAATCCACTGAGTATATAAGGACACCTTATCCACGTCAAGCTCTGCTTATGATGACGGTCCCCTGTATTGATTTCTCCTTTGTTAATAGATACAGTATGCCTTAATATGTTATTTTGATTCATATGTCACTTCAGACTGATGTTGTTACGCAAATGATATTTTTTTTGTATTGATTTGTATGTTATCTGTATCATTCCTGTTTTCATTTGCAATTGTATTCGGAGAAAGAAAATGCAGAAATAAACCAAACAAACAAACAAACAAACAAACCTCTATTTGAAATAAAAATGTCCACATCCAAATGCATCATAGTTATTTCCGCGGTAATATGGTGGAAAGGATGCCGACACCAAAAATATTTTGGCTAGCCCACTTTTTCCAGGCACGTACATCGTCTGTCGATAATTACAGACACGCACTGCCAATGAAATGTGCTAAGTTGTAAATCTGACATTTTCAAAGGTAAACAGATCACTGAGATCTGTTAGTGTTCCGCAAGAAGAAGAAACAGAAAAAAAAAATAGAAGGGGAAGGGAGGGGTGGGTGATAACACAACCTTTGTGAGTTTTGCGTCTTCAGGAAGAAATGCATTTATATGTTATATGGCATACTGTGTCGGTCTCTGCTTTGATTTTTATACGACCATGACCGTTATGGATTTCATATTCCTTTTACGGTTTGTTCAATGAATTATGAGAACGGAGATGCAAATAAAAGTGAATTGCCTCTGGTCGCTTTCACAGTAGAAGGACTCTAGTAGCTTACTCGAGTCTTTTCGCCTCGCAGTTCCCCCGATTTCCAAAGTGCCTGTTATAATAGATATTAGATTTGGTTTCTTGAATAACGTAAAACGAACTTGTGATGGCATCGGTAATATCTATTTTTACCACCGGTGACCAAAGTGCGAAAGATAATAATAGACGGTATGTTCGAGTGATGGATGACCTGAGAACGTTAGTTTGAGTTTAAGCCTTCTGGTATAAATTTAAGCTGAGTGAGAGAGAGTCACGGTAACACAATGTGTATGTAGTCCTTGAGAGGACTGTTGGTTGGCGAAAGAAGACCTTATAGGGAGAGAAGAGTTGAGGAGGGAAGCGACTTGGGGAGAGTGTAAGGAAGGCAAATAGTGATAGTCAAAGGGTAGAGGTGAGCTGGAAGTCCGGCAAATGAAGAACAGGGGACAGGGACAAGGAAGAACAGCATGATAATCTGGTAAAGGGTTTGGAAGTCGGTGGGAGGAGAAGGTTGGAAAACCACGGAGATAAAAGGAGAAGTGAAATTCCCAACGATGTATCATGAAAATGAAGCGAGAGATAATAGATGTCGGTTAGTGTCGCGTGATTAAGAACACCGATTTGGATGGATACTAAGATTGACTCCGGTGGGAAAGAGCTTTTAGAGAAAAAGAGAACGATAGTGAATGCATACATTGAGGACATACATTTTGATAGATAATACATTATTTTTTAATCGATGTATAAAGGGCTCACAAACTCGTTTGACAACGATTGAGAATTCATACATTGAGGACATACATTCTTAATGAAAGTGAAGTGTTTATGTTCTTTTCGAAAAATGAAATAAAGTTTGAATTGAATTGAATTGAATTGAATTAATAAGTAATACATTATTTTGTTTTTGTTCGAAATATAGGCCTAAAGGGCTCACAAACTCGTTTGAAACGATAAAGAATTCATAATGTTTCTCTATTTTTATATACAGATGTAACTGGTCCGTACGTTGCTACACCCAGCCGTTACCTGGCAACAGGGTGTATGCACCTGCAATAGTGTTGTATTTGCACAGTGTGTTATTGTACAGTGAACGAGGAGTCTTTCTATTTCTCTCTCTCTCTCTCCTGTTCTTTCTCACCATCTTTCATTATCGCTGTCCCCTTCTTCTTTGTTTTTCTTTCTTAGCATCACCTGCGTACATGTCCGTGTATGTTTTGTTGTGTAACTGTTTTTGTTGTGTAAAACTAGTTTGTCTTGTTGTAGTTAAGTAAACCGACAGCTGGTTGAAACTGTTTATTCATTTATCTGTGTATGAGGCCCCAATATCAAGCTCGGCTTACTGGGGATCCTCCTGTATGGTACCTTGACTTTTTGTTTATTATCATTATGTCTTCGCTCTTTGTCACTAAGATCTGATTACCTGTCATGTGCAAAATCAGCCATGAATTATTATGAATCATATGTTTATTTCTGAAAGTGATCAGAGTTGATTATATTGTGCCATACAGAAACAATAAAATGAAATGAAATGAAATAATTTGAGAACTTGAATTGTGTAAATGACACATTTTTTATTCAAACCATTAAGGGCTTCCAAACTTGCATTTAAGAAAACACACACAGACAGGCACACATACAACATAATACACACACACACACACACACACACATGCATGCACACATGAACTTATATAAAAGAATATACGAAGAGTTTGTTTGCAAAAACCGATAAGTCCACATTGCCAAATGGAGATATTTGCGATTAAAAGTCAAGAAAAATAAAGAGAATAATAAGAAAATTTTGTTTCTTTTGACCATAACTTTAAAAATATACCTTTATATAAAGTGACCAATATATCATTTAAAAGGTATTATTTTGTACTTTGTGACAGAGATCGTACTTCAAAATCTTAAAAAATGACTTATCGGTTTTTGCAAACAAACCCTTCATACGCATATCCACTCACACAAACACATACATACACCTGCTAGCACACCTCTCCCCCCCCCTCTCTCTCCTCTCTCTCTCTCTCCTCTCAATTAAATCACCATCCACACTTTCACAGCTACACAAACCAAAGTTGACAACACAGATGAACACCTTAGAAGCTGATGCTCGAGAACTAATTCACTGTAAACCAGATTAAAGTTACACTTTCGAGATCTCATTTCACAAAGTGATCCCGTTATACCCACGCTGTCCTTGAAGGCTTCTCATTCAAGCAGCATGCTTCGAGATGCTTGCTTGATGCGAATGAGACATGACAGTGAGCTTGTCTTTAAATTCATGAAGACGATAAGAACAAGAATGAGAAACACTCCAAGACTCGAGAAAATGCAAATAATTGGATTTAGTTGTTTTTCCTTACTCACTCTTAAAGCTGACTTCCACGCCTTCAGAGCTCAGAAAATGTAATAACGACGCCGATTAGCTATAAGAATATTATCACATCCAGAAATGCCAAAGGCATATCCTGCCCTCATTGTGTAGCATGTAGTACACGCACGGACACACACACACACACACAACACACACACACACACCCACACACAACACACACACAATGTACGATAAGAGAGAAGAGAAAGAGACGGGAGAAATAGATCCCTCCCTTTAAATTCCCAGTAAATGCATTTTGTTGGGAAGCAAGGCATAATACAGCTTGTTTAATTTATAGATTATATGCTTTTCTCAGATAGCTAACAAATGTATCTGGTATAGACATGTAGATCTCGTTAGAATCTGTGTCAATGTTTTCGCCTTGAACTTTAATGCTAACATCATGACTATAATCGAATACATTTATGCTTTTTTCTCAAAAGCTAACAAATCTATCTGTATAGGCATGTAGATCTCGTTAGAATCTTTGTTAATGTTTTCTGACGCACTTTACCTTTGATGTGTTTAACATGTCGAATACTTACCGTGTTTGCCTTATTTGAGGTATAAAAGGGAATAGCATCGTCTTACAACAATGAGTTTGAATGGGATACTTAGCTGAAAATTGATTGCGAGAGAACATAAAATTCAAACGAGGCCTTTGTGAAACAGAGTAGAATTAACATATCGTGGTTAAAGAATTCATATCCATGATTACCAAGGGTGCTGATTTCTTATAGAGATTAGGTTACACACCAAGTGTCATATCTGGTCGTATTCAGTTTCCGGGTTGTTTTTGTTTTTTTTTTTTTGCCTTTTCAAAGTCTACGTACGAATGTTCCCAATGGGAATATTTATGATAGATATTTACTTATGATTTCAACAGACGTTCATATAGTGATTAGTCCAATTTCCTTTCGTGATGACACGGTACTCGCATACACCGAAAACACATTAAAAACGAGCCTGAATTTAGAATTTATGAATCATGTAATATACTATCAGTATTATCATTATCATTCTATATACGCAAAGAAGATCAGAATAAATGATAGAAACAGAAATAGATCATTAAAGTGTAAGACCGAAATAGATTCAGACAATTAGCGAGGAGGCGTGTTGAGAGTTGCAATATTCTTATAAGCTATTTCAAATGTCAACCGCAAAAATGACAGTTGATTCACTATCGAGCATTTCGATGTTATTAGCATTCATTTTTGTTGAAATTTGTAAGGAAAGGAAAAGGCATAAGACAAACGCCTAATCCACAATAGGAGGAGTTTTTTAAATCTTATTTTATGAAATGTTTTAACTGATATTTCGGAATCTACCTGCCTAGTGGTCAGTTAAACCTTCCGAAGAGAATAATAAGGTGTATTGATAGTTCTCCTTTTCAAGGGCAGCAATTACCTTTTAGCTCACAAGTGTTTGTTTTTTGTTTCCTTCTTTGCTCTCAGTTTTCAATTCACCATGAAATATATAAGCCATCGAAAAAAAGATAGGTCATACTCAAGGAAACTAGTTCGTCCATCTCAAAAGCAGTTCATCATGAAGGGCAGAAATTGTATAAAAAGATGATTGCACAGGAAAATGATAACAGCGAAATTTGAATGAAAATCAAATATTGTATTGTATTGGTCAGTTTAGAAAAAAATAAAGACATAAACAGGTCGAGGTAGGTGCGTCATTTTGATAGAGGCTGTTGGCTTCGATAATTGTAAATGGAAAACGAATGGATTTAATGAAAGTGGATAATGGATATACACATGATAAAAGCACCAAAAAGGATCGATAGTGTGAGAAAGTGGCGAAGATGAAAAGGAAAGAAAAATAGAGGAGAGCAGAGAAGAGAGGAAAGGAAGGAGGGAAGAAGACTGGAGAGGAATGTATAGAAGGTGCAGATGAAGGGAGAGAGGAAGGTAGGAGTGCAAAAAAGAGGAATGGAAGAAAAAATATGAGAGGAGAGAAAAGGAGGGAAGAGGAGAGGAAACGAGAAGAAATAACTGCATATGACAAAAAGGAGAGGATAGGAGAGAAGAGAAGAGAAGAAGAAAGGAGAAGAGAGAGGAGAGAAAAGGAGGAAAGAGGAGGGGAGTGTCCAGGAGAGAGAAAGAGAAGGAAATAGAAGAGGAGAGCTGAGGTAAGGTTCTGAGACAGGAAAAGAAAAGAAAAAAGAGGAGATGAAAAGAGAATATAGAAGACAGAAGAAATAAAAAGAGGAGAGGTGAGATGAGGAGAAGCAGGTTGGGTCTTTCAGAGAGATTAATATTTATACTTACTGCTTACTGATCTCATGAATGTACTCTTTTGGACAGTGATGTGAGTATAATAATGTGCTTGAATTTGTCCAAAAGGAATTTCTTTACCATTTGATCAAATGACTTCGATTTCATTTTATGGTATATTACCGTTTGAAAGTAATGTAAACTTCGCATAATATAATGTTTACCGGATGCCTTAGCGTGAAAATAAGAAAAAAAGTGAACTCATACATTTATATCAACAAACATTTTATTTTTCATAACGTAAAGTGGATACAACCTCATACCAGAAATAATGAGAATGTTTCGTCTGCTTCATTTGTTTTTACTTCTTTTTCCATAGAAAGATTATTTCTACTGACAGAATTGGGTTTGAAGGAAACTTGGTTCTCAGTGTGGCTGACGTTATAGACGTGTTGGGTATGACATTGTTCCTTATTGACCCTAACAACGTGGTCTGCAGAGCATTTCGTCACCATTTTCAGCCTTAATGACGGTACTAATTCAATTTACGGCCCTCTTCGATCGGTCTCGGGACTCTAACCTTGCTTTCTGTGAACTCGACAAACACTGAATTTACCGATTACATCACAATTTTTCACAATCTAAAGCAATCCGTGGTATCACACTGGATTATGAAGAATCGTTGGTGTTCTTTACAGGTATGTCTTCATTTTTGTTTTCATTTATCGTTCGAAAAACACTTCTACAAGTTTGATGTTTCCCGACTATTCAGACCACATATTGATCTGTAAAAAGAACTGATCCTAGGAATTAAAGGAGCTTTGCATTTGTTTTTTACTGGTGCTCAGTTTCACCTGTCTTCAAAGCGCCTAATCACTTGGCGTAAACCTCTCATCCAGTCTATTATTGCGTAATGATGGCAAAAACCAACATTCAAAACCACGAACTTCAAGAGCGTTCTACTTTTCTTTGTTATTCCCTGAGGAGATCTATATTATATCCTCTTTAATCTCACTGAAGAAGCTGCGGTTCAGAACCAAGGGTTTTTTGCAATGCATTCCGTAGCCTTCCTTGTTGAGCACATGATTGTGGCTTTAGAGATTCTGTTCAATTCATCCACTTCGTTACAAAGTGAAATACTACCCCATGTTCGGGTCGAAACTGGTTAGAGATTAGGAGAGCAGCTTTCCTTGCGATCTATACGTCCCGTCTTATAAAAGAGCTACGATCAACCGTAAGGTTCCCGATCGAGAACAATGTTGCGATTGTTTTTCTTTTTTTCAAAACCCTCTTTCGAAATCTTTGCGATTGTTATCGATCGAAACTTTTAGAGTTGCGATTTCAGGCAAACACAAACCCTTCG
This sequence comes from Diadema setosum, assembly GCF_964275005.1. Classification (NCBI taxonomy): domain Eukaryota; kingdom Metazoa; phylum Echinodermata; class Echinoidea; order Diadematoida; family Diadematidae; genus Diadema; species Diadema setosum. The sequence goes on along the minus strand of NC_092689.1, from coordinate 1,775,871 downwards.
GGCTTTGGGGTCACCAAAGGATTATATTTAACAATTCTTCAATATATCTTAAAGGTACAGTTTAACTTTGGGAGCAGTATACCATTTTAAAAATGTTAGAGTTATCACACTTGATGCATTTGTGTAGGTCAGTTGTGTCACAAAAAAAAAAAATCCTATCATATAGATATTTTGCAATAAAACCTACAACATTATGGCGATATCACTGTGGAGATATGGAGATATCTCATTAAACAGTTAAACCATAACTGTAGACGGTTTAGCACAGAAACAATTTTATTATGACTATTGTTCACATTTTGTATATTCACAATACTGAAATTGATTATCCTGATTAAAATTCTACATTAGTTGTTTCTATCCCTGACCCACATTTTAGAACTATTTTGAAGCACTAAACGTGTGTTATTGTTCCATATCCAAATGGTAGATTACTAGTATGCCTTTAGATATTTTTTTTCTCAGTTCAAATCGATGGGCGTTATATCAATGACATATCACTGTTAAAATATGTGAAACATGAAACGCTTATCTTCTTTGATTTTCAACGGCCGATAAAATGGTTCTTCTTGATTGATTCTTCCATTGTCATCGGGGAAAATTTGATCCAAGACTGTGATATTCACTTTACCTCACTTGAGTACTCGTAACAGTCACTACCATCGATAAGCGTCGAGTAAACATGAGATTTCTTAGCAGACATTCTGATGGTGCGATCGCTTAACCACTGAATGGTGCCTGATATGTGTACAATGAATATCCTATGCAGTATGATAATAACATTAGCAAAAGTCTTCAGTGCAAATAATTATCGAACGTTAAAACTGTTTGCGCTTAAATGAATATAGATCAAAACGAAGTTTAAAATGGGCAAATACATCAGCAACGCGAAGCCATGCCAGACATCATGATCGAGTAAAGCTGGCTTACGTTTGATTGGTAACTTACATATTAAAGTCAAGGGACGCGTCAAGTGTGAACTCTCATGCAGGCTATCAGTTCATCCGAGCTGCCAATAGCCACCACACACCCAGCTTTACCACTTTGATTGATAATTGTTCTACATCTCATGTAGATATGGGAACAGAGCGTTCTATGCGTGAAATTCCCCTGTCACTAAGTGGCACACGGACAAATATAGCGGGTGGATAAATTGTTTAATAGGGAGAACCCAGCCGAGTAAATTACAAAAATCAAATTTCGTCCAGCACGCTAAGTACCCTGGACACTGACCACTTCATTAGTATTTTCTCCCCTCTAGAGAGTAGGTCAGGTAACCCGATCAGACTTGACGGGAATGTAACCCCTGCGTACAGGTTGTAATAAAGATTGAGAATACAAATTGTATAAATGATTAAGTATGCAAGATACGTCCAGTGTGTGCTTGGTATTCGCAGCAGTCCAACACAGGTGAAATGCGACTAATAAACCAACAGCCTTGAATTGCAATCAATCCTATGACCCCGTCATATGACCCTCTCTCTCCCTATCTTTCTTCTCTGTTTGAGAGAGAGAGAAAAAAAAAGATCTGCCAATTTTCCCTTGTTCGTGTAGTCTGCCAGAGTCGGTTGAAATGTAAATCTTGGCCTCCTATGCCATTAAGTTTGACATTCCGGTATTCAAATCATGGAGTGGCATTAACTCTTCCCTTTGTTTGAAATGGTCTGATCTGCGCGCGAGACACTTAAGGGATCGGATAACGGAACAACGGAATACGACTATAGCTCCGGAATATACCCATGCCATAAAAATGGGGCTCTGAACAATTCTCTCTTTCTTCAATGTTAGGATTGATTTGGTGACAAACCTAGAAAAAAAAAATATGAAAATCTTTAAAAGCTGGTTTCAAATATCATATCATATTTCAAATTCAGCACGGTTTGGGTTTTTTCTAGTTACTTGAGTTAAGCACTAAGGTGAATTATCAACAGTAAAGAGCAATTTGGGATGAATATATCTGTTTAAATCGTCAGGAATTCATTTACTGGCTAGCCAGGCCTTTGTTGTATACGTAGCCTTTTTCACGCCTGACGTGGCGTTGCTTGGGAATCTGTATGGTTGTACAGTCAAATTCAAAGGCACAGAAAGTGCGAGTTTTGACAATAGGTGCCGTGAGAGACACAACCTCCTACCATGCCTTTGATGACGTCATCCTCCGTGAGGATCAGAAAACTGGTTCTAAGGGTCTTTTGTGATTTTTCGTAAAAAAACCCCAACAACAGTGATATAAGGTTCAAATAGCCATGTCGTCTACTCTCTGTATGTTGCTAAGTGTTTTACCATAGAGCTACAACAGTACTGTATAGGTCAATTATTTTATTTTGGTTTTACTTATGAGTGGTCTCAATATCGACCAACCATGGACATCTTTTGCGTAAGCGATAGCCTTTGCAAAGCCCTGGTGTTCAATGTGTTGATTTGAAAGAGTGAGTGGTCTTTATCTGGTACATTATATAGAAAACAACATAACAATAAAAAATATACTAAAGAAAAACAAATGGTCCCGCTATTTGAGTAGATTCTCTTTTTTCTGTAGGTCAAAGGAAATGCGTCATAATTAGTTATTGTAGTTAGAATTTCTATTTAATTGTTGTCTTGATAGTTGTCATTGGTAAGTTGTTGTCGTCTTATGTTTTCTCTGAATACAGAAATCTGTGGGTCGCTAGAGTAGAGTTTGTATAAGAGGCACTGTAATTATAAACGTATCTAACAAACTTGTAGGTAAACGACCTCGCTGGAAACAGAAATCATTTTGACTCATTCATTATTAAAACTCAAAAGGACTGTGTGTAGTCCCTTGAGAAGGGGCTGGGCCAACACGGCCGCATATATTATTGATTGTTATTACAAAGCTCCGGTGACCGGGGTTATTCCTGTGCATTATAGACGAGACCAAACCGTGCTTTTCCATTAACACATCAAGGACTGAACTGCGTGAAATGAAAGTTCGCCAAAAGAGATAATCAAAGCCGCGATGACTTTGTCCACAATGAGCAAGTTGTGTGGTGCCACGGGATGGCCTAACCCTGAGGCGTCTGTCCTTGATTACTAGTGGAGAGCTCCTCTCGGATCTTTGATTCTTCCTTGCTAAATGAATAAATATTGAGATTGTAACGCACACAATGATAAAGTGTAGACGTGACATACGTCAAAAAAAGGATACAAAGATCCTCTTGTTATACACATTTTAAAAGGCTCTCAAAACCTAATGCACTAACTCATTACGCTTTCGATTTCATTTGGCGTTATCTCTAGATTTGTCATGAACTACTATGAACTTCATAGGACTATACGAGTCTTTCTAACACTGAGAATAAAACTCAATTTACATCGACACCACTTAGATATTGTTGTTGTCGTAGTTTAATCATTTTTTCCCGATTTACATAAGAAACACGTATTCATAATGTATGGTATGTATTCGTATGGTAGTATATACGCTATATAAATTTGTTATATGTGTGTATGCTTGTATACACATAATCCATACAGGTAAAAAAAAAAGAGACTTCCATATCTTCATTTCTTTTTCACTTTGAAATAAAAGCGATGATACCTGCGAAGCTGTCCATTAGTAGTTGCGCGCGTAAAATCCGACTATTGTGACGTAACAAACTTCTTTAAAAATCTTCTGAGAGAGGGAGAGAAAGGAGAAGAGAAAACACCCCCCCCAAAAAAAAAAGAGTAAAAACAAAAAGCAACAACCACAAAATACACCCACACACCTGCACACGAACAAAAACGCCACGATCAGCACTATGATATGCGGCAAGTGCTACACCGCATGATATGATTTATGCGGGGCTGAAACTTAAGCTGGAATCTCTTGGCCCGATGCAAATTGATTTTTTTTTTCTCCAGAGAAAACAAGAGAGAACAGCTTATACTTGTATCCAAGCTTGAAGTATATGGAATATATTAAAAGAAGAAGAAGAGGAAGAAGAGAAAGGTGAAAGCAATTTTCTGGTATTGGGCAAACCGACCGGTCAGTACTCTGTGCAACTAAGTCTGAAATGAATTCGATTATTTAGCTTTTCAGTAGTTTGCATTATCATGTGCCATTGCATTGTACGGTATAATCCACGATTTCCGCTTTGAAATTTTGGTAATCCAATGACAGAGAAGTACAGCCTGCGGTCGAGAAATGTGCATATTTTACCGACGAGTACCGCATCTGGATACTTTTTTTGATACTATCAGTACCAAATTTAGTCGCTTGGAGATCTCCATGTATAGTGCTGGAGCAGGAACATAACATTGTAATAAAATGCCCTGAAATTGTAGGCTTTGCCTGTGTGAAATCATGTCTTTAGATTTGCTGCAGTTGTGTCGGTCTCTTCGATATCCAAGCATAATTCACGACAATAACACTCAGTGTAAGAGAGAGTAGACGTAATAAGCGGACTCACAAGCACTACAATACTGTCATCGCACATACCAACACGCACAAACGCACGCACACACACACACACACACACACACACACATACATCTTAGCTTTCATATAGGAGAGTTCAAATACTGTCGATCGAAAGTTTCAATTTACGTCTTTTCGTGTCTATTGCTTGTTATATTTTGTTCTTGCATCAAATTACATCAAATGGGTAAGATGTTGCGTCACAACAGTGATCTATTGATTCCAGAATTGCGTGCTCTGAGGAGATAGATAGATAGATAGATAGATATGGATATATGGATATATGGATCACCATAGATAGATAGATAGATAGATAGATAGATAGATGGATGGATAGATAGATAGATAGATAGAAAGATGGATGGATAGATAGATAGATAGATAGATAGGTTGATAAATAGACAAATAGATAGACACATCTATACATAAATAGTTGGACAGATAGATAGATAGATAGATAGGTTGATAACTAGACAAATAGATAGACACATACATAAATAGATGAACAGATAGATAGAGATAAAGAATCCGACACAGAGAACTAGAGCCAGATAGATTAAAAATCCAGAAGAAGTTACAATGCTTCTCATTGGGAAATTTTTCAAATAAAGGCATCCAGAGAAAAAGCGACTGTTCACAGACGCTACACCAAGACTTTGAGCAATATTGCTCAAATGATCTCAATCCAGGACTCTATTAATCTTGCACTGCTCATTTATTACGCTCATATTCGTAGAGCCCGAAAGCTGGAGAAGGACAGAAAGAAAAACACAAACACACAGACAAACAAACAAAAAGGCGAGAAGATAAACAAAGGCATGTAGAAAACGGAGAGATAGATGGAAAGAAAGATGGTTTACTTGGAGTCTAACTTCTTTGCTCGAGTTTGACTGGTGTTTTGTTAATCTTGATAATTTCTACAGTATATCAGTCATTGTAATCATTTGTGAGGCGTACACTTGCAGTATAATGCGTTTTACACTTAAAGAATGAATCAGAAAGATAAAGCGCAAAATCAGCTGAACTATCTGTCTTTTGTCATAATCGGAGGATGATGATTACGAGGGAAAAAACAGCAGGTGAAGAACATTGATCTGATTCGTGGGTTTGGTAAGGAAAGAGAGATATCCCATTAATCTTGCAAGGCTTTGATAATGAGTTAGTTCATGCCACCTCTACATTGCGATATGATTTAAACAACAGCGCACTGTCACCCTTAAGTTGGCGAACGACATCGAACAACCTCCATATAAAAAACGTCATGTATAATAAAATGGTAGAAGGCGCAAATTCAGCTGAACTGCCTATCTTCTGTCATAATCGGAGGATGATAATTACGAGGGAAAAGCAAACAAGTAGGTGAAAACATTAATATATCTTGCAAGGCGTTGGTAATGAGTTAGTTCATGCCACCTCTATATTGGGAAATGATTTGAACAACAGCGCACTGTCATCCCTAAGTTGGCCAACGACATCTCTGAGCTGGGCAATGACATCAAACAACCTCAAAAAACAAAAACAAAAACAAAACAAAAAACCGAGACCAAAAAAAAAAAAAAAAAAGAACCACAATCAGCTAAACTGCATATCTTCCTTCATAATCGGAGGATGATAATTGCGAAGGAAAAACAAACAATCAGGTGAAGAACATCAATTTATCTTACAAGGCGTTGATACAACGAGTTAGTTCATGCCACCTACACGAGGAAATAATTTGAACGACAGCGCACTCGAATCTCCAAGTTGGCCAACGACATCGAACAACCTACGTTAAAAACTTCTTGCTCTTTCAACTTGTGGACGAACGCCTTATTTTTATTTTCGGGGACTCGGAGGAGACACAAACACTCCCCTCCCCCTCCTCTGAACATCTTGACAGTAATTGCCTGCTACTGACGAATGACTGCCTTGGCTAATAGATAATTCCGTCCTCATACTGTCTGAAAATTGTTGCCGACTTTTGCCCCGAGTAAGACAGTTCGAAGCTCTGATATCGTTAAAATAAACTCTGCTTTAATTGATTGTCAAGCCAGAGCGTTTTGCCTATTCCCTCTTTTTCCGCCACGCGGAATCCTGCTCTATCATGAGCGCGTTGCCTGGGAAAACGGCGCGTTGGGTTAGAACGGCATGATATAGGAATTTACAATTAGCGAAAAACGAATGACGCCATCAGTCGCAATGGATACAGACAAATACATTAGAGTAGCCTCCTAGGGCGTCCCCCATCGGCTGCTTTTAGTAGCGTTTTCGTTCACTAAACTCGTAGCTCTAACAAGCACAAATAGGGGGAGGGGAAAGGTGGCATATTGTTCGCGGTGCAGTGCAGGGTGCGGTGAACGCTTTTAGTTTTCGTTTGGTTGTTGGTTTGTTTCTTGTAGTCGAACGTGCGATCATGGCAAATGAATGGTAATTGAAAGGGCGAATTTTCGTTTCTGAAAGGTTCCTGGAAAGTCGTAAAAGACGATGGTAATCATAAAACTGACATTTACATCACTCAAGAAAATGAACTTCCGCAACGAATTACAGCAACGCCTCATTAAAACTGTATTCTTGTTGTCGCCAAAACACGTCGTTCATTTGCTCAACTCGCTGTAGCTCGTGTTATTTTTTTTTTTTAAGTGAAACGCGCAAGAAATTGTCACTGCAAAATTTGTAAATTGTGTTTAAGCTGCCTGAAACGAAATGACTTGATCGGATGGGGAAATCTGGTATTCACACTCAAGGTAATTGTAAGCAAAGTGTCAAACAAGAAAAATGAAGTATTTTTTCCGACTTGAAAGCGCTGGTTTTATATTCTATTATATTGCTAAAAACCATTTCGCCTATTTGAACTAACGCGAATAATTTTGCAATCTTTCTCGGGTACATATTATGTTGAAGATTGGGATGGTTCAATTGTCTCTCTCAGTGCTAATCCTTTCACTACCAATAACATTATTTTCATCCAAACTGATGTGCATACTTTGGTTAAACGGATAAAAGTAGGTCCTACTTGAAATGCTGAATAAAGTTGGAGACATTCGTTCAATTTTCCAAATTGTTATAATCAAAGAAGAAACTCAGTATTTACAGCACATTGGAACAAACAAATGAAAAAAGGTCATATAATGGTACAATGTTTTCGAATCCACATGATAATTCCATAGATATTTAGTATCATGAGAATTTTTTAGCAAGCTTTGTAGTGTTGATCATCATCAAACAATGCTGTGTTGGAATTATGGTTTGATACATAATCATGTATTCACAACTTTTTACGGTTATTTGGTCTTGATTTAATATACCCAATACAAAAATACTAACTGTTCATGGTAGGAGATCGGTATTTAAGTTATTTTTTCTGAAAACTCCCTGTCCATCATGGCCTGCATGGTTTACACACACACACACACACACACACACACACACAAAATTATGATTCATAATTTCACTTTACGTGAGATTCACTTTTCATTACAAATTAGTGCACGTTCATGTATGTGTTTCGCAGTGTAATGCCCAGGAGACGGGTGGCTTTAAGAATCTATCATCGTAGGAGGATTGTTACATTCCATTATTGTTGGCATTGAGAATTTATTAAACAGGTCCGTCGGTAAAAGAAAGAGATGATTTAGAAGTCATTGCCGCCTGTCATTAAGCTGCAATCAATTTCTTTTCAACGTCATGGCTCCTTGGAAACATTGACCTAAGGGATGCCCAGATTGTTCATGTTGTCGATTGTACAATAAGTCTTTTAGCTCTCCATTTAGCTATTCATCCTTTCCATGATAAGAATTCGTTATTACCTCATTTTCACACGTTACATCTCTCATGTCAGCTGCACCTGTTTTTCTCCAATCTCTTTTCACGTCATAACGTCTACAAACGATCTGTGTTTCATTGTTGCTGTTGTTGTTTTTTTCTTCTTTTTATCGGCATCTCGTCTGCCTTGCATCTACATCAATTTGAGTGATGGCCAAGACGTGCTATGCGCTTCTAAGAAATTACGCTTCTCATTCAACACTTTTCATCAAAGATCTTGCAGATGTTCATCTCTCTCATGCGAACAGAATGTTCTAAGCAAACAATCACGATCATTTTTCACAACTTCTGAAACAGGAGGAAATTTGTTAACTATGAGACCAGTATATTGTTCGTCCATCTGTATGCCTTCTCTTCATCAGTGCATATTATGCTGACATGGTTCTCTCTTTTTTTTTTTTTTTCATTCTTTTGCTTCTACTCTCTAGGTTAGTGTTTTGTCTATCTCTCCGCCGAATGATATTAATTTGGTTCTATTATTAGTCCTCAATATTATGATCATTAATTTATCACATATTTCCAAAATACGCTGTGAGGTCAGTACTACTGGTTGAACTTCAATTGATTATAATGTATAGGGACAGTCGCCATCGGATAATATTTGGCGTACATTCACTTGACTGATGTATTATTAAAGGTCACCGTACATGAAACAACCGACCGAGCAAAGTCCTTAACCACTTTGGTCAGCGTCACACATCCACTGATCACGTAATGGAAAAGTCTACACACACAAACTTACACACACACACACACACGACAGACACACACATGCGCGCGCACACTTTTTAATGATATTCTTATTGGAATTCCGTTTGATGTCACCATTGTTTTCACAATGAACGAATACAAACATTCAACTAAATCAACGCAATCAAACTGAAAAACTTGCTTATTCGAACAACGTACAAGATATACGAATATCAGGACAGCATGACATAAAAGCCTGCTTGACGGTACAAAATAGAAACACACATGCACACACATGCACACACACACACAACCACACACATACACATACACACACAACACATCACAGATTCCTTCCTCTTTCATCCCCTGGCTGTGTGGGGATTATGCTTGATTTTAGATATCCAGAGAGTTAATATTCTGGCCTTGCAACGCATACTCTATACGGGCTTATTCTATGGTCGTTGTCTTTTTCAGATGTGACCGTCATATCACTCTCTTTTTTTTTTCACTTCCTTTGCCAGGTGATAACGAAGCACCCTGTTTGCGATAGAAGCATCGCTCCTCCGCACTACGGGAAGTACTGCGGGAACGGATGATGAGAGAAACCAATTCAACCTGTTAAGTGGTGATTGCGGTATAGCGATCAGGACCTCACGTTCGGACGCATCAACATGGAGATTTGTGATCCCTACGTTACCTTGTTCCATCACGTTCTAGTATTGAGATGATCTAATTTTGAAGGATTTGTTTCCACTCCCTGGTGACTCTCGCCCAAATTACCTGCCTACATACCCATGCTTGAAGATGCTATAACCACCAGAGGTGCAGCAAACGTCAATAATTATATGAAATTGTAGCTTTCGCCTAGTGCCCCGCAATTTGAGGAGATGTGTAATCATACCCTCTGGAAGTGTAATGGATGGTCTCAAGTCTTCACACCTTCCACACATTTTCTTTCGTCGAATATAGGGGTGAAACCTTAAGTCGCACCTCTATCAAAGCGTTAAACTTATCATCGGATAGAAAAGGCGAAACTCACGAGCATTTCGCGGAATTGCCTTGGGTTCTCCAGGTCACCATGGTTACGTCATCATTTGTGCGCGGGAAGATGTCAACAGTTGTTATGGGCGAGCCGACTGTCGTCTTTGATTTCACTCAAAACGCACATTTAACTGTTATCACCTTAGATACAGGGAATATGAGCACTCGCTTATCTGCGGGCCCTGAAGATCATGTCAGTGAATATACGTTCAGAGCGATCGGATACTATCTCCTTGTGGTCATCATTGCAGGAGCAGCCGGCAACAGCGCCGTCATTTACGCCTTCTTGAATTGCAAAAAGCTCCACACCCCAACCAACCTCTTAATTGTCAACCTCTCCGCTAGTGACCTCGTCGTGGCACTGACGGGAACGCCGCTTTCAGCGTACAGCACTTTCAACGGCAGGTGGATGTTTGGGGAGATAGGATGCAGTTTCTATGGTTTCATCAACTACTACTGTGGATGTATCTCCCTTAATAGTCTAGCGGCAATATCTATTTTCAGGTACTACATCGTGGTGAAAAAGCTCACAGGACCTAAGAAGATTACTATCAGGAAAAGTTTGCATACCCTTCTAATCATCCATGTGTATACTCTCATATTTTCGACGCCACCTCTCTTTGGCTGGAACCGATTCATTCTGGAAGGTTACCGCATTGGATGCGACATAGACTTTCGCACAAAGACCCCTCTCTATATTTCATATATTGGTTGCATGTTCATATTTCTATTTTTCATTCCGCTGGGAATCATAATGTTTAATTACTGGAGGGTTTTTCAAGCCGTACGTCAACATGCTTGCACTCTAGCTAACTCACCTTCAGCCAGAAAACCTGGTCTGAGGAAGGACTCCATGCTCGGGTTTCGATCACATTTCCTCAGGACGCGGACAGGGTTAATTCTCTTCGTTACCGTGGCTGTGTTCCTTGTGGCATGGCTGCCATACTGTATCGTGTCACTTTGGGTTCTACTCGGCGACCCATCGTCCATTTCCCGAGTGGCGACCGTGGCGCCATCACTGTTCGCTAAGTCGTCCGTTGTTTACAACCCAGTTATCTACGTCATGTTAAATCCCCAGTACAGGAAGGCCTTAATGGGGTCATTTCATTCCAGCAGACCTTGTACTAAAATAACTACTGCATGGCAAGGAACGTCGACGTGAACTTTACCGCGCCTCTGCAACAATATGAGACAGTTCTTATTGTACCCAAGGATGAATGTATATATCATGGATGCAGTAGACCTCAAACGCGACACATCAGCGATAACGGAATATGCTTTAATCGACCTGCCAATAAACGTGAAGTTCAAGGAGTTTATACGCGTCTTGGTTTGTGATGCTATATTGTATTTTTTCTCCCAGGACCTGTTGCCTTACGGCTATGTAGAAGCTATGGCAAGATTGAGTATTCTCACATCTATCACAACATACTCTTACACACAAAGTAATACCTTCATGCAAATTCAATATGTTGGTCTTTTTTAGGTATGACAATAAGTCCGTAAATAGTAATGAAAGAATCATCGAAATAGTTATTTTGACTTTCTACTCACTATTGAGTTAAAGAAAAAAAAAATACATTACATGCTTTCGTTCTTTACCTAAAACGATAATGGGACTTTTCCTTTACCAAGCTTCATTCTAAATGGGTTACTTCTGGGTATGTTTTCACTTCAAGCACTCTGATGAATTATGCACCACTGAATACCTACACTCGCTTTTTGTTTGTCTGTTTGTTTATTTAGTTGATTTTAAACAATAACTGTACGATGCAGGTTTCCAGCAAAACGCAGACAAGGAAACGAAAGATGACAACCATGAACAAAAACAAAAAACAAAAACAGTGGGAATAAAGAAAGAACGGTATTTTCTTGCTGCTGGATAAACGTGCTGGCTGTTTTGACTACACTTTACTTACTCAGTGCTTGCCAAATTAAATCATGGAGCTACAGCTGTACAACTGTTATAGCTCCATGGATCCTTACGACAAGCTGTTGGGAGAGGGTATACCCCCACTCGACAACAGCATGCATAGTTGATGGCCATGATGTGTGAAATGCTGAATGTATTACTGTTAGATAACGACTCCTGGTTTCTCGTGGGACCGATAAGACTTAAAAAACCATCAGGCAGCTGGGGTGATTGATAACTTTATCTGATAGATGACGTAGGGCGATACAAACGAAATAAAAAGGAAACGAAACGAAATGAAAGCAGAGGCTGATCATCTGCTGATGGAAATCATTGGCGAAACTTGAAAACTTGTAACATTTCGAGTAGATATTATCTTACTGTCCCGTTATATACAATGAAAGGAAATGTCGAGCATATGCCCCTTTACTGCATTTATAATGATTTTCCCTTCTTTTGTTTTTGCAAATCCTTACACACACACACACACACACACACACATATATATATATATATATATATGTATATATATATATATATATATATATATATATATATATATACATATATATATATATATATATATATATATATATATATATATATCCCTTCCCTGTACAAGAAGCAAGCTGGTCTAACTAAAGTGGGATAAACCTCTACTGGCATATAGAACTGAGCTTGTCTAGCCCATGAGAACAAAGTCTTTTAAGTCTATCAGACGAGTAATATAAATTCAGTGAATAATCGCAAGATGCATTACGTGATTATATCTTTCCATATGGGTCGTGATAACATTACACTTATGTATCACTATAAGATCATGAGTGAGAATTATATAGCATGTGTTTATTAAAAATGTCCTATCAATACATTCCTTTATTGATATTTGTATTATTACAATTACATATTGTACAATCCATATTATAGAATTATCGCTATATTGAAGTGTCAATTTCTTTCCCTTAATTCTGACGTAATATCACAAACATGCGTTTGTTGCATTTTTTTCAAAGTTTCTATATTATATGATATCAAATATTTCAAGAGCAATGAATGATTGAAATATATGTGATTGAATGGAATTATGATATATGGATGGGGTTTTTTTCGGCAAACTTCGTACTTATTTCAACCAAAGTTCTGAAAATTTTATTCAATTTGGGCGATTCTGATGACGGACGACATGAAAGTTTTAACAGATATGATAAAACGAGTTCAGTTCAAAACTATGGTCATGCAATTTCACTATTTTGTCAATCGAAAGTGTCCTTCAAGATCGCCCTGACTTCCCGGTTGCAGGCGTTCCAGCATTCAAATGCGTGAAGAGGAAAATATGTTTGGTATTTAGGTTTTGAATTTCTATACAGCTGCTAAATGCACCCAGTGGTTCACTCCCAGATATACCTGCCAAGATTCCGAGAAGTTGACGGATAAAAGACTCTAATGAAAAACAAAAGACAAGGATTACTGTGTATTGATATCCCATCTTACATGATTACAAAGTATACCGTTGAACCATACATCTATGAAGAATGCATTATTGGTTTAGCAGCATTGAGACTTATAACTTGCAGTGATGATTACAATCCCATAATCGCCAAGTTTATCAGCAGATTGTTAAAGTTCTATGATTTGCAGATAATGAAAATTAGACGTGAAGAAGAATTATTTTTTAAAGGTTGATACAATGAGAAACAAGCAAACCCATGATTTCAACAGAGTAGAAATCAAGAAGTAAAATATAAAGGGTACTTTGGGCATTATTTGGCACTATTACACGAAAATGATTTTCTGGAAATAGGAAATTGTTTTGTTTTTTTTTTTTTTTTTTTTTTTTTGGAGAACTAATCTGAAAATTGTTATGACGTTACCATGCCTTAATGGGGATGGCTGGTAACTGATCAGTGGGAATCAGTGAGAATGCTGGGGGATGATTGTTGTAATCCATGTGGGATTCATTTGAGAGTACATTATATATCTATTGTTGTGTGAAAATTATTTGCTTCAGAATGGTCTCATATTCAAGTAATGTGCAGTTTAATGTTTCCAGGTTAGCATGCCTGTACAGTGACGGGGCGATTGTTAATAACGGCCCGTTTGCGATCGCACCGTCACTGTACAGGCATGCTACAGGCATACAGTTCGGAGTTAGCTCACGGGCATATTGGTCCGAATGCCCTTTCTTTTTACTCAGTCGGTTAGGGGCACTTCACTCTTTTTAGAGCGACACAATGCGTAAGCTTTACCCAACAATTTATGTAATTCATTGATCCTATTCAAACAAAGAATGAACTTGCGTAGACCAGATGACCAGAATGACCCGTCAATTAACACTTGAGAAAGCGTCCATTTCATTATTTTGCATTGGATGTATCTCTTTTGCATTGATATTGCCACATACCACTTTTGCTGTCAGGTGGATGTGCTAGCAAGCAGAATTTACAAGGATTACATGAATGATCATGAATAATCATTACATCACAGATGCTTATCAAAGTGAATTTTAAAAACCAAGATGCCTGTTAGTATGAATGACCTTTCTTCTGCTCATGCGCAAAGTGGAACTGCGAAACTGGCTTATTGCCCTAACATCATCGCTTGTCATCAAATTCGATTTAATTTCTTTTATCATATTAGGCGAGAAAACTCGTATTACATCGCAGAATGCGTTTCCCAACATAACCTTGCAGTCATCAGTCGTACTTGTTGGGTACTGCCATATTTCACATCTGCATAATTTCGTTTATATGAAACATGAAGTTGAGTATGTCGACAATTTTGTATCATGTATCAAAATGATATAACCATATTAGGCCTCAATGCCTTTCCTAGAGAAGCGCCTACTTGCGGAGTTAAACGTAATTATGATTAACGAATCATGTAACGTAATCGTTGCCTCCTCATCATTCGGCCTGAGGCATAGGATAATGTGGTATGCGGAGATCCCTAAATGCATTCCTCATTCTCCATTTTGTTCCCCACCTCACCCCATCCCACCCCCTCTATATTGCATTCAACTTTGCAATGCATTTCTTCGCCATGGTACATGGCATACATAGAACGACTCATTCTGCCCACCTAGCACGTTAATACGCCAAATTGTAGATCAGTCCTCTGCCTTTTCATCCAATATTGTAACATAATCTTGTTTTTTTTTCCTGTCATTCCCATGTTATACAGCCCTTTCCCCGCATTGTTACCGTTTCGAAGCATTGCAATAAATCTCATTTCAGTTGTTTCCCTGTCACCTGTGTGCAACACATTGGTCATGTTTGTGTTCAAGCGAATACTGTTTTTTTTTTAATTCAATTCAAAATGATTTTATTTCCATATAAAGTAACACAAAGTAATATACATAACGCTTGCATGAGTACATAACATCAAAAGGAACTCTCAATCACGTGATTTTTAAACAAAACATGAATACAAGTATCATAATGATATTAACGCTGGTTTGGATAAATAAACAAGTAAGCAATACAATCTCAATTTATATAACTTTATATGGAAAAGAGGAATTCACAAGAAAAGCATAGCTTGTAAAATTTGTGAATTACTCTAGAAGGTGGTCGCCAACTCCGGCCAGAAAACAAACAAACAAATAAAAACAGTGACGGTGGGACCATTGTCAGCCAATCAGCGAAATTCCTATAAATTTTGATCCTCGAATAATTGCTGCCACCATTTGCAAACACTTTGCTGATCGGTTGACAAGTGCCAAGCAGATTTTGAGCTATCAAAAAAAAAAAAAATTGCTGTAAGTAATTTGAATTCAGGTGAGTTTATTTCTCGTATTGCAATATAAAATGCATAGCATTTTTACAAAACAAAATCCTAATTTTCAAAATGCAATTCGAAACATAGAAACTGATATAAAAAGTAGATGCAATAATGCTTTAATCATTAACAGGTGAATAACATAAGGTTATATAGGAAGAAATGGCAGAACCAAAGCGTTGAGTTAATATGAATAAAAGTATGAAATATAACAGATCCAAAAAAGGCTATGCTTGTAAGTGCCAGTCAGTTCCTGATAGTGAGTCGGCGACTGCTCGTAGAAATGTTGAAATGTGGTTGGCGAATGATCGCTTACTTGGATAATTGTATCAATTTGTCACGATCACTGCAGTGTCTGAGATAACAGGTGATAACAAAAGATGAGGAAACAGGTAAGCATGATTCTCCGATTCGTGTCAATACAAGACCTGGGCCCTGTTGCATAAAAGTTAAAATCAAACATAAGTCAGAAGATCAAACACAAGTCGCTCAATTCTGATTGGTTGACTCCTAATTTATTTTTAATTTTCTGACTTATGTTTGATTGCATCTTTTTTTATGCAGCAGGGTCCTGGGGTGTTTCACAAAGAATTGAAGTCGATCTTAAAAGTTAAGATCCACCATGATATCCCGTGAGTATCTTCAATGTGGCTTCTGACTTCCTAATGAAAACGAGAAAATTTCGGAGACTTTTTCATGCGTATTTATATCTAATATATCTATTTTCATTTTTCATATACACAAATTAGAATAAATAACAAAGGGTTTTTATGTACATTTTGAAGTGGATTCTGAAAGGCTGATGAAACTAAACAGGGAAACCATGCAGTGAAATATCATAATTTTTAAGTCAATCTTAAGTTTTGAGATCGACTTAAATTCTTTGTAAAACAACGACAGTGTTTTGTATTACATTTGAACCGATACATCATTTATATTAAAGATATTATTAATTCAGTAATCCATGATTCGTAAAATCACTGTAGTGCCGCGTCGCTAAACTGATTGAACGTATTTTCATATTAAATCAATGTAAGCTATTTGACATTTGAGCGGTGGAATGGAAATTGTATTTCTTCCATGTTTCCGCATGTAAACACAAAATATAGTAAGGTTAGGATCACTTTGCTTGGTTGGGATACGGTGAGGAGATGACAGTGAATCGCAGTGAGCACCAATCTGTAGAGTATTGGCATTTGGACGCGAAAACTATGCAAATTATAAATTTAGTGCTTGTTTTAATCTGTATAATTCATCGATCAATTGGCACATGTTTGGCAATCGGTCTTTAATCGGTCGGTATAGCTGGTTGCAGATCAAAAATCTTC
Organism: Diadema setosum; assembly: GCF_964275005.1. NCBI lineage: Eukaryota > Metazoa > Echinodermata > Echinoidea > Diadematoida > Diadematidae > Diadema > Diadema setosum. The sequence continues at coordinate 1,758,902 of NC_092689.1, read as the reverse complement.
GTGTCAAGGGCCAGCATTTACTGACAACCAGTCCTAAACGGGTTGACGAGCAATCGGCGGACAGTTTTATCTATCCTTCCAGTACCAATCAAAGAGCAGGAAAAAATTGCCGAGCAGTTTGTCCGGTAATTGATGGTCAAAGGATGTTAACACAGCATCCAAAACCTTTAAAACCAATCGCGGATTGGCTGCCGAACACTGAAAGCAATTTTACAGACTTCAGAAAAATCTCTTTACAACGTCTGAGAACCCTCTGAATTTTATAGATGTTATTGTTGAAAAATGTATTCCTGTTAGTTCATTCTTATTTAATGTCATTCATTTTCTTCTTTTTTTTTTGTATAAGTTTATCATACTATCTCTTGTGAATAAACATTCACCACAATGTAATAAAAGAGTGATAATTATTTGCAACAGTTACATTCTGGTCCCTACTTATTCATTGTGCTTTCATGTAGTGTTGAAATAGACCATGTGAATCCTTGCTTACAGCCATTATCATTATTTCCTCCCTTTATTTGATTATTTGAACAAAGTGACATATTATCTAATTGCATCAAAACATTTTCCCGTAAGATCCACCTGGGGAGAATAGCTGTTAAAGAGACTTCACCGCTTTTACGAAGTTATGAAGTACACTGTATACTAGTCCCCAAGACCTTAACTGTGTCGATAATCGAAATCTCTATGTGTATATGATATTATATCAATATATATATATATACATATATAAATATATATACATGTATATATATATATATATATATATATATATATATGTATATATATATATATGTGTGCGTGTGTGTGTGCTCGTTTGTGCATATTTTGTAGCTCGCTCTAATGCTCAGTACAATGAAGAGTAAATACGCACACAAGCGCGACAAAAACACATGCACAATGTATGTTCTATTTATATACATGTATATTATATTCATATGTATTGTATATTATAGGTCCACTATACAGTATGTGAATTTGTGCAGTACTTGGACTATTCACTTTCTTTGATGTAAATTTGCTTTCCGTGCAAGAAATTCTTCAAATGATTCATCCAAGGTTAGAATAAAAGTAAACGATGGAAGGGTTGTGCATTGAATGAAATAATTTTCCCTCTTTCGAATGTATTATCCGTGAAAAGGAAATCGAAACAAATCAATCGAATTCAAACAAAAGGCATATACTCAGGTGTTAGAAAATTGTCATTCATATCCATATGCCCGCTGCCGTGGACTCTTTTTTGTCATTCATATCTATAGCATGGCATGCATGTTTCAAATAAGTGCATTAGATTTCAATTTGTATCTTAATATATTCCCAGACATCACGAGTATTCAAAAGGTCTATAAGACAGCATCGTTCAAAATTTCATATCGACTAGCTGTTAACCCTGGACTGGCTATCTCTCCCATACAAAAATTGATGAAATAACTGGTGTAAAGATCAGAAAGACGAAACACATAATAATGTTACAATCCCACATAATACACATCGAAAAATAAACTAAATCATGTATAACGTTTGATATTAACATAAACATTTGTGTTCAGTAGGCCTATGTTCTGTCTTTTGCTGCAATCAAAAGGCATGGTTGTATACATTTCGTGTTCTCATTTGTTGTATAATAATAATTTTGTAATTTCTTTAAGAACAATGAAATTATGAAATTATATTGAACTGAACTAAGATATGAATATAGGAACACATGCACACTTTTTATGCAGCATAGTTATGATGAAAAGAAATACACTCCACAATGTGAAAATTAACATTAAAAACGTAAAAGTCAATGATCATTCTGTCATACAAATATGAAAGTTTTGAACAGAACTCGATCATGAGACGAAAGGAAATTTCGTTTTGAAATATATATATATATATATATATATATATATATATATATATATTTCAAAACGAGATTTATATATATACATTTTAAGTATAGTTGTGACGGAGGAACAAGGACTGCTGGCAGACGTTGCAATCGTTCACTTTGCCTTTTGTTGCTCTCAAGATTTCAACCCTTTTACAGGTCTTTTTCAAGGGCTTGGGACGTAAACAAAAAAGCAACCAATTCGCTAACACTAACTTGAACAGAATAAGGCAAATACGAGGCAAAATTAAAAGAAAGTGAAAAGAAAACCAAAAATAAAAATAAACAGCAACATGGCATAAGGTGATATTCACTACAACAGAACAGCAATACTGTGACATACATTGGCATGCATAGCAGTGAAAGTAATAGGACAGGAGAAGCAGTATAGTATAAATAAACAATAGCAGCGGTTATAATTGCAATAAAATCATTCAAAATAATATAAACCAGCAAAATTAAATTGTTCGAACGGTATGAAATAAAACACACTGGTTACCTTGTTTCGTTAGGGGGTGTACGTGTGTGGTGTCTGTGGTATCTCCAAAGACACATGAAGAACAATTGTTTATTTGAAGAATCGAATGTGGATAAAGAAAATTATGGAATGCCTTTGATTAAAATAACACTGTCGATGGGTGACTTACGATGTTAATGAATTAATTCGCGTGCTTCAAAATGAAATTCAGTGACTGGATATAAAATTCTAAAGACCTATATCAATCGATAGAAGATAGTGTCTGAATTTGTATGCATTTAAATGAATTTGAGTGACAAGAATATGAAATTGAGAGGGAAACAGATGATATATCCAGTTTGTTACAATATTACTTTTCGTACAATATTGAAAACACGGTAATTACAAGATGACTGGAAGCGTAAGGAACACGTGCTTGGATAATATGGCGTCGTGGTCTCCCATTCAGTAGTTGGTTGGCAGTATAAATTTATGATCGCAAGAGGGTAATTTTGGATTCTGTCCCCGCAATTTTTCATCAAAAGTAAGTGCATGCCTACCGTCAGCAACATGGCTCAATCGCCAGTCATTCCATGAATTTCCCATTTGTAGCATACTCTTAACTTTAAAACCTCATAAATCTGTCAACGAAAATAAAGGACAAGCTACAAAATGCCTGCGCTGCTCATATTAAGGAAGGAGATAATCATTGAGCATAACGTGACACGTATACACAGAGGCTTTATGTTGATCTGCTTAAATGTATGCGTGTGCTTGCCTATATGTATGGCGATCTATCACGACCTATCACTCTATCACTCTACTCCCACTTCGTCTAATAGCCATTTAGTTTCAACCCACATGGTTTAATCCCGATTCGTCAACAACCAGTTCGTCTAATGACCATTTAGTCCAGCCACATTACCAATTGGTCTACTTCCAGATTGGCTATGCCCATTTCGTCTAATACCCACAGTTTATTAGACAAAATGGGAAAAAAAATCCAAGGAGTCAAAGTTGTAATTAGAACATCTGGTCATTAGACGAAATGATAATTAACCAAACTGGACATTTGATAGACCAAGCGAGGGTTGGACTACACGGGCATTGGACGAAATTGATAGTAGACCAAATGAGTGTAGCCGTAGAGGTGTTAGATGAATTGGGAAGTAGACCATCTGATATTAGACTAAGTGGTAATAAACCATATATATACTGGTGTTGGGGTTTTTTTTTTCTATATATGACGATTCCATCATAATACCTCAAGGGAACGCTATGGTTTACATCACTGTGTCAGTCACCACATTACGTACTTTTTTGAGGAAGAGCATGAAGAGTGCGATGGCTGCAGGAATTCACGAGAATGTATTGGAATTCTCCGTCAATGCCAGTCTAACTCCTTTTCTCATGCGATTAAGCTATCAAATTCAACAATAGTCATGATATTTCATCTCACTTTCTCAACTGACATGATCAGGGTTTGACGAAATTGATTATAAGAATCATTTTTTTTCATCAAAAACGGATATCTGTCATGGAAATATGTTAACTTCGTGAGTCATAAATTTCGAGCAATAATTGACTCCATCCGGAGTGATATTCGCCATCGCAAAGAGAAGAGTGAAGAAGAGGGAAGAGAGTTATTTCGGTAAACCAACTTAACGAACCAACCTGTATGTTTTGATCAATGAAAATTCAAAGAAAAAAAAAACTTTACCATGTTTACGAGAGCTCTGCTATAGCGCATTCCTATATATTAGATTTAGTTTAATTTAATTCCAACCTGGATAAATTGAGAACTGGGCGAAAGAGGCATTAGAAAGAGAGATGTTAAATTGCACTACGAACTCAATTCAGAGCTACAATTGATCGGGCGTCAGCGGCAACGAAGTCGTGGCAGGATGGGGTGCACAGTAAGAACGTGTCATGCTTACAGAGGTAATCACCCAGATATACCGATGAAAAGGGGAGAAAAAGGCGAAAATGAGCAGAATGAATGAGAAGCAATGACTGGTGATTGGTGAAACAAGGAAGGAGGTGAAAAGTAAAAAAAAAAAAAAAACGCAACGAATTTAATCAATTTACTAAACCTGGATTCATGAGAAATCACTAACCTGCGTTTTTACTTTTTACTTAAAGTAGATTGTTGCGAAATCTAGATAAAACGTCACAAGCTCATTTTGGTCAAGTGGGTATGTCTCATTTCCTACTTGCCCCTTTAAACTATACACTGATAAGTGTCTTATTACATGATGGTGATTTATGGCGCTTTATACACTGGTCCCACGATGTCATTAGATTTTGTGTCACTTGCCAGGTCTGTAAGGAAATAAACAATTGATATTTTTGTTTGTTTGTTTGTTGGGGGCGGGAGTTAAAACTTGTGACGATGAAAAAGTTTTCATTCCGGACAACGTCTTCAGTGTGAACACTTGTCTTGTCTTTTCCTTTTTGTTAAGGGGAGGTATTACTCAAGAACAAATTGATATTATTATATATAAATATATGGACTTCATCTGCTGCATGTGCTTCAAAGATTGTCGCTCAATATAATAATGACACTTGCAGTCCACGTGTTGGTACCAGTATAGAAAAGATGACGAAGTAGAGTGGTAATGCATTTTGACAGTCCAACAGTGCTATTCATTCAGACCAAATTTTTCGACGAATACATTCGTCTTCCTCACGGTCGACCCTGAGGAACACCGATCTAGGGCTTTCAATAGCTCAGTCGGTAGAGCACCGGTCTAGTAATCCGGAGGTCTCGGGTTCGAATCCCGATGAAAACCCATTTTCTTTGCTCAAAGTTTTCGCTATTTATTATTACAATTGTTTCTGGTCAGTTTTTCCTTCCTTGTTTCAAAATATATTACAAAAAGCTGCATCGCTTCGGCGATCCCTCACATTTATTCCAAAGTTGATTTACATCATTTGGGTTTATGTCAGGTTAATGTGTGTGTGTGTGGCACACATACACACACTATAGCTTCTGACCACACGAGCAAAGAGAGTTAAGGGTTTGGGACGAACACCGATCTAGGACTTTCAATAGCTCAGTCGGTAGAGCACCGGTCTAGTAATCCGGAGGTCTCGGGTTCGAATCCCGATGAAAACCCATTTTCTTTGCTCAAAGTTTTCGCTATATATATATATTATACATATGTAACATTCCACCGATTCAGACGTACACCTTCTTCTCTCTTCTTCTTTCTCTCTCCTTTAACAATCCGTTGATATAATAGTTCGAGCGTTCGGCCCCAGGCCTTCATCACGATATATAATGAAAGCCTAGGGCTTAAAGCTCGAACTAATTAAAGTAGATAAAAGGGAGAAGATATAGGTCTGTGGATTTAATATCATTTCTTTACGCATTTTCAGTACAATGCTTCCACCACCTAGGAGTTGCCAAGGAGGTTAAGTCACAACAATCTTATTCCCTTTGATCCCATACCGCCACTCAAAAATATTTGAAGTATGTGCCAAACTCAACCTGCCTTACGGGAAGACAATGGATTCATGTGTCATTGCAAATTAAATAACCAATCACTCTCTCGAGGGAAGATAATGTTTTTATGATGGTAATTACATTTCGCCGTCTCATAACTCTTATAAAATACATGAGCGATGCCTACTGGTATACAGGCACAGGGATGCGCGAATGGAAATTGAGCACAAAAAAAAATATATATATTGTGTAATGAAAATCAAAATTACTCGACTTTTCATTTCTTTACATGAAACCGACATATAAATGAATAAAGAGCTACATTTGAAGAGTATACCACATCAGTTTCATTTGTCGGCAGTGATCGGAAAATAATAATATCGGCTTTTCAGTGAGGGTGCATGCAATTCCAATACTTTCACAGAGTACAGCTCAAATTTACGCGTTTGCACGCATTTCTGGACGGAATCTACTTTTGTTCCATTATGCTTTATCATTAAAAAATTCATTCATCTAAAAGGTAAACAAGCAAAATGTAGCGGATATCATGTTTGAGCGTAAAATTAATTTTTTAGCAATGTTTAGATTGCTAAGAAAGACGGCGGCATCGAAACCCTATCATCAAAGTCCCAAATACACCTGTGAATATTCTTTTGTGCATCCACAGAAAGCAGACAGCCGTTTGAATTATTCTATTACAGCCAGTTATAGTTGTTAGTACAATGAGATGATTAGAGATGAAATAATTACTGGGAAAGAGTTGGGACTTCATGTCAATGATTATCCTGAGTTTGTCTACGTCGAAATGATCATTTGCTTCTTTTTAACGATTAATAAACAACATTTTCAATTGAAGCCAAAAGTGCCTTGCAGATAAAATAGATATTGACCTCCAGGAAGGAAGTTCCAGAACGTATAGATTCATTTCATTCGTCATGTTTGTTGAACATTGCATATTGGCTGTCACTGTAAATCCTGATGCTGACCGGGGAAAAATCTAGGCACGTGATATCTGCTTTTTCGAGGGGAAGCAAGTCAGAGCCATACTTGATTAACACCAGGTGATGTGTGACTGTCTACACACTTAGACGTGTCAAGATTATTATTTTATCCCAATCGATTTGCCTGGGAGATCGACCTTTCCAACTTGATTGGAGATATTGCGGAGCCTCGCTGGGAGAGAAGAGGGTCAGTTTTCAAGTCGTGAAGAGGATAAGGGTGGGGGACTATGTCAATACAGCTGCACTTAAGTCGTTCCTTTGCAAATTTAGCCTCCTGTCAAGGCCTCCTAGCTGAGATTTATACACTAGTATGACAATTTGATGCGGCTTTGGGCGAGACTAGACAAGAGGACAAATCGCTGGGGAACAATATTGAGTTCGCAAGGAAGTGGCTTCCGCCGACGCCACTCGCTCTCCCATGTTTCCATGCAGTTTAGTAGATCTACTGACACTAGTCTTCACCACGCAGCTTAGCACCATCTCAAGCTTTTTTTCGGCAAGATTCATTCGCGATGTGAAATACAAACCCATGCCAAGGCGGCTAATCAAAAGGCTACATCCACCTGGTACCCCCCAAGTAGATCAATTTGTATGTAATTAACTGGATCTCAAACTTTGCGCCATGCTAATGAAGTAAGTGCAACCAAAGGCAGGCTAAGCTGTCTTATGACACGATGTGGTGTAAAGTCATTTGGCCGAACTCACATCATTTACATTAAGATTGTCTGACAAAGTTTTTTATGTCTCATTAAGTTAACATTACTATTATGTTAGAATCGCCAGATCCCTAAACATAACGGTCTCCCATCGTGAGAATGTCTAATTACACGGAATGATTGGAAATGACGCGACTAGCCATGCATCCTTTATTGACAGGATAGGGTGAAATGCATATCCCCCTAGAGCAGGGCATCCGACCCAAGATATTTGAGAGCAATACCCGCAAGTCGGGAAGTGGCTTTAGAGAAAGGTGAAATCCTCAGTTGGAAGACTTCTTTACTGGTGATATAATAGCACCGAGCACTGCAAACGAGTCGAGTTCTTGCCACGGGCAAATAGTTCAACTCTCTCAGTTAATGGCGGATGCACGCGCTCATCGAGTTGTACTTCCTTTCCACTGCTCAACATTCGTTGCACATTCGGCGCCACATATCTAGCGGGTCATACCATGTTACCTCGACTCAGAGAGCTAATTGAAATACCTCCAGTGCTTCGTTTGTAAGAATTGGCAACTCAATGAGATGTAAACTCTTTAACTCTAGCAATGACCATTTCGGAGGAACATGAAAGCTCTTTACTCCAGAAATCCCCGGAATTATTCAGATTATATTTTTATCTTGACTCTCGATATTACAAAACTCTGTAACCCCTAGAATGTTTGGAAAATGTTTTTAACAATTTCTCGATTTTATTTACTTATTCATTTCAACTGCACTCTGGGAGACCTCTTCACTGCAAAATCATAGAGATCATAAAGTTTCCTCCCGTGATATATGCTTAAAGAGCTTAAGATGCTTAAAGATGTTGATCCAATTAGAAAAGACAAGAAATTTTAATGTAGAGATTTAAAAACAAAAAACAATAAAAAAAGTTACAACGATTAACAACAGGATGAAGCTAAAAAAAAAAAACAAATAAAAAAGAAAGATTGCAAAATGATGACAAATTTACACCACAGACAGCAACGCCCCGTGACCCTATGATGTAGGATCCTATAATCTTCCGTTACATACGAAGAAATGCATCTGGAGGTCGTATTTTAATCTTACATTGTCCTACATCCATTAGATCTATATCTTCTCACTTATTATTCTTCCAACCAAAATTAGGAGCACACGAGGAAAAGACAAACATCATGTTTCTACACTGTTTTAGTGCCAATCGTTTTCACTATCGATTGTCAGTAGCATTTATCGATTGATCACTTTAAATGTCAGTAGCATTTATCGATTGATCACTTTAAGTGTCACTTTAATTGATCACTTTAAATGTACATTATCAATTTTAGCGCGAAGGAATTGGTGAAGGCCTTAGGGAGCTTCTTACATGCAAATGAAGATCGATGTTTTATTTGAACATGTTAAACTCGTCTTGAAGGCAATGTTGGTTGCAAAGAGTCATTTTGTTTAAGATTTCATGTGTCATATGTACAATGCTTGAGTTTTGAATACTGATTGCTTGGTAGGTGGGGGAGAAGGCTGTGGGGTTAAGAAAAGATGTTCTGGATTATTGTTACTGGGGTTTTAAGAGGTGGGCATCTGGTTCCGGGCAACTTCGTACTTTTCTGAGGTTAGGTTTGTTTTTGAGACATATTTCAGATATTTTGATAATGAGTAATACAGATGAATCTGGAAAAGATTCTATAGATTGCAAAATGTATTCACTTAATGTAAAGGGAATTAGAGACAGGGGGAAAAGAGATTTTTTTGTGGTGTAAAGATAAAGGTGCAGATATTGTTTTTTTACAGGAAACATTTAGCACCAGAGATATAGAGGATAGATGGAGTTCGATGTGGGAAGGTCCCTGTTATTTTAGTCATGGTTCTAATCACAGTAGAGGGGTGCTTGTGTTAATCTCCCCAAAGGTTGATATTGATGTGTTTCAGGTTTTTCGAGACAATGAAGGTAGATATATATTTATAGATTGTAAGATACAAGGTACCAGATTGGTATTAGGTAATGTTTATTTTCCCACAAGAAATTATGAAAGTGGTCAATTGATATTTTGGAAAGAGGTTTGTAAAACTCTTGCTAAAATTAATAAGAAAGGGTATCCGGTGATAGTAGGCGGTGATTTTAATATGATTAGGGATATTGAATTAGATTATTTTGGTTATTCTGTGGATAGGACTCCAAAAAGAATTAATCAAGTAGTTGAGGAATTTATGTCAGAAAATAATTATTTGGATATTTGGAGAATTAGGCATCCTTTGAAAAGGCAATTTACTTATACTCAAAAAAATCCTTTTATGCAAAGTAGATTGGATAATTGGATAATATCTGAAAGTTTGGATGAAGTAAGTATAACATGTGAAATAATTCCATCTGTTGCTCCGGATCATCATGCAATATTTTTGCATTTATATAATAAAACAGGAAATAGATGGGAAAAAAGAAGAGGATCATATTGGAAATTTAATAATAGTCTTTGTGAGAATCAGGTATATGTATTAGAGATGAAAAAGGAAATCATTAAATTAAAAAATGAATTAAGTATGGAAATACAAGATAAAAGGTTGTTATGGGATTTTATGAAGATGAAGATTCGTAGTTTTACACAAAAATTTTCTAAAAGGTTGGCAAAAGAAAAGAGAATGTTAAGAAAGCGATTGGAAAAAGAAGTACGGGATTTAGAACAGAAGCTTGTGAATGATATGAGTGAAGAGATTTTGGAAAGACTGGAAAATACAAAAAAGGAATTAAGGGAATCATATGATTATGTAAATGAAGGTATAAAGATTCGATCACGAGCCTCGTGGTATGAAAGTGGAGAAAGGGATTCACGATATTTTAATCAGTTAATGCAAAGGAATAAAAAGAGAAGTATTATTAAGAAATTGAAGATATCGGAGGGTGTTATTTGTAATAGTGATGAAAAATTATAGTGGAAGAAATCGGGAATTTTTCTAGTAGATTGTATAGTACATTAGATACAAAGAATATAGAAGACTGGAATGTACGTTTTTTTTTTCAAGATTTACCAAAATTAAAGGAGGAATCTCGAGAATATTGTGAAGGTTTGATAAGTAATGAAGAGTGTATAGAGATATTAAAAGAATTAAAATTAAATAAATCGCCGGGGAATGATGGTCTGACAACTGAATTTTATAATATATTTTGGCCGGAGATTGGAGGAGTAGTAAGAGAAGCCTTAAATGAGGCATACAAATTAGGGGAAATGTCATCTTCACAGAAGCAAGCAGTAATTAAGTTAATTGCTAAGGATGGGAAAGATCCTTTTTTATTGAAGAATTATAGACCGATATCTCTTCTTAATGCAGATTATAAGATTTTAACAAAGATTTTAGCTAAACGGATAAAGGAAGTTTTGAATGAAGTTATTTTGGGAGATCAAGTAGGTTATATTGAGGGAAGAAATATTGGGGAAGCCATTCGAATCATAGATGATATGATATTTCATACATCTCATTATAATTTACCAGGGTTTTTATTGGCTATAGATTTTGAAAAGGCTTTTGATTCTATTTCTCATCAATTTCTTCAGAAGGTTTCGCTTTCTTTTGGATTTGGCCCGTCATTTCAAAAGTGGGTACAAGTTTTGTATACAAATGCTTTGAGTTGTGTTTTGAATGAGGGGGTTTCTACCGGTTATTTTAAAGTGGAGAGAGGTGTTCGACAGGGTGACCCACTGTCTCCTTATTTATTTATTTTATGCATGGAAATAATGGCGCATAGATTACGAAGGGATAATTCTGTACAAGGAATAAAGTTTGGAGAGGAGGAAATTAAATTAGTTTTACATGCAGATGATATGACTATTTTTATACGTAATGAGAAATCAATTTATAGGTTAAAGATGTTGTTTGAAGAATTTGAAAAAATGTCGGGATTAAAGGTAAATATGGATAAGACTAAAGTATTAAGATAGGGATTATATCAGCATTTGAAATTAGATATTAATTTTGGAGAAACAGTTGATTTTGTGAAGATACTTGGGGTTTTCTTTTCTTTAGACGAGGGAACAAAGGAAAATATGAATTATAAAGAGATTTTGAGTAAGATAAAAGTTCTTTTGAATTTCTGGAAACAAAGAGACCTAACTTTGATGGGAAAGATTCAATTACTCAAAGTACATATTTATTCAAAAGTTATATATCGAGCTTCTCTCACTCCAGTTCCTAGGTGGGTTTTTGATTCTTTAGACAAATTGGTTTTTGATTTTATATGGAAAGGAAAAAGAGATAAAATTAAAAAAGATATATTGTTTTTAGATTATAGACAAGGTGGGTTAAAAATTATGAATTTTATTGATTTAGTTAAAGCACAGCGAGTTATGTGAGTTAAGAAACTTCTTAATAAAGATGAAAATATGAAATGGAAGCAATATCTTAAATTTGTTACGAGAGATATAGGAGGAGAATTTATATTTTTGTGTGATTATTTACCAGCGCTGTTGAAAGTGAGAGCTCCATTATTTTATAGGGATTTATTAGAAGTGTGGGTACAAACGAAACAAATGAGAAGTAATGTTAGTAGTAGTTTGTATAGTGGTAATGTTATAATATTTAATAATAAATATATACGATTGAATAGAAGTTGTATATATGATGAAAGTATGTATAAAAATGGAGTCTATAGATTAAAACATATATTAGGAAATAATGGTGAATTGAAATGTGATAGATATTTTAGAGATTTAGGTCTAGGAGTTAAAGATATTTTTTTGTTAAGATATATTTATGAAAATATACCGATGGGTTGGAGGAGAAATATGAAAGAAAAAGAAAAAGATATTTTTGAAACTGATTTTATTATAGGAGGGAAAACAATCGCCATTAGCAATTTAAGATCAAAACAAATGTATTTGCAATTTCTTAAGGAAAAAGAAAGTGCAGTATTGATTTTTGATAGAATTAATCAAAATTATGGGTTTTCTGTCAAGGAGATACAAAATATATTTTTAAGGCCAAGACAATGTACATTAAATAGCCGATTAAGAGAGTTTCAGTTTAAACTGATGCATGGTATTGTTTATACAAATCACCATCTTTTCAGGTTTGGTTTTACTGCAAGTAATTTATGCTCTTTTTGTGAAAAAGAAGAAGAAACATACAAACACTTATTTTATATTTGTGAGCATGTGAAATTACTCTGGGAATCATGTGAAGAAATGATAGAGAATGTTGAATTTAAAAATTGTACTTGGGAAGAAATTCTGTTTGGGTGGAAGGAGGATAATAGGGGAAAACATCAGTTGTTAAATCACATTTTAATTTTGGTTAAATATTTGATTTTTAAAAGTAGAGAATATAGAAAGCCGCCTACATATCGTGAAATAAAAAATAAGATTTTAGAGGATAGATTTGAGGAAAAGAAATTAGCATCAATGAAGGGAACTTTAACCATTCATTTTAGTAAATGGGAAAATTTGAAAATAAGTATGGAAGGACCCGGAGCCAGATGTCCACGGGGAAGGGGGGAAGGGAGGGGAAGGGTAGAGGGGAGAGGGAGGGGGGAGGGGGAGGGGGAGGGGGGTGATTAACGGGAATATCGATTCCATTTGGTTGTATATCGATTTGTTTATTTGGGTGCATATTGATGTGTTAAATATTTCTTTTTATGAAGCACCGTTACGCTGAAAGTACAGCTCCATTTAATATAAATACTTTTTTAAATTTTTTTTTTAATGAATGCGCTGTCATGTTAAAAGGACAGATCCATTTGATTTTAATGAAAGCAAGTAAGCAGTGTATGTTGTTGTTGTTTTTTTTTTTTCTCGGTGAATTGTATTTCCTCTGCTAATGCACTGTTCCTGCTGAAAGTACAGCTTGGTTTGATTTCATTATAATTGTGTTTTGTTAAATCGTGAATTCTGTAATACATATGATTCGATTTATCATGAAATTGTATTGAATATGGAATCAATAAAAGATTATGGGGAAAAAAAAGTGTCGGGTGGTACTGGGCTTTTCTACCTCGTTGTTTTGTGTGTGGATTTTGATGATCGAAAGTTACCTGACCTCGTTTATAACAGCAATTGTGAGCGCCATCACTCTATATACCATTTGATAATCAGCCACCATCATCAATTTCTATAATAGTGTTGAACTTGGGAGTTTGACTCCCCCCCCCCCTCCCCCCCCCCCCCCCCAGGGAAATGCATTCATTCTTTGATAGTGCTGACACCACGAAACCACGAAGGATGGAGAGGTGCTGCCTGGAGAGTTAAGGCGCGTTAAGTTTAAAAATTCATTACTTTCACGCAGTATGCGTGAATCGCAGATCTTGCGGTGATCGTTAATGTAAAATGTAAATCCACGATGGAGCCAAAACGGCAACTCCGTACGTCATGTGCTGAAGAATGAGGAAGAGGAAACAAGGGGGGGGGGGGGAGAAGAGATAAAATTCTGGAGTTTTGACGTTCAACAAACCCTTTGTAGTATTCAAGCTCAGTTTGCCAAGGAGCGTTTTAAAACGAGATGATGTTAACATCGACATTAAAAACAAAAATCAAGACAAAGCCGATAAACATGATGTGTTGTCACTGCTTAAATATTCTGACCTCCCACATGTCCGAACACGTTTTCACTACGCTTTCTTTTTAATAAAAAATTCGTAAGAATACTTTGTATCTTCTTCATTAAAGGGTGTGTACAGTTCTGGTTGAGGTGAGGGTTTAGCTTTTAACGTTTTGCGAGATATTCAGAAACCACTCTTTGAGATGTCAAAGAGCATACAATTCTAAGGGGTCTCAAAAGTTTAGTTGCTCAAAATCGGTTTTGAAATGGCTGAGATATCAAAAAACAAGGTGAAACAAAGAGATCCTAATGAAAGGCGTGGCCTGTACCTTTTATTATTATCACTTTTTTGGACATCTCAGCCATTTGAAAACCAATTTTCATCACATAAACGCTGAATCCGTCTGCAAGTTACATGCTCTTTTATATTTCATAAGAGGTTTTTCATTATCTCACGTAGAAATGTCCAAAATATGAACCCCCACCTCAACCAGTACTGTATACAGTCCCTTTAAACTGTACTGTCATAAGGAGGTACAGCTTGTTCACCTTACCAGATTACGATTTGAATGAATGAAAAACACGATATAATATTTCCTTAATTTCGTGGTCACTATACGGTCATGATTTCAACCGCAACTGTTTTCCTGAAAACTTATGAAACTAACAATTGCTGCCTATAACAAATCGTGAGATTTTCACCTATTATTCAGGGTCCTAGAGAGAACAAAAAACAACGCTCAATTTTCTCGTTTCTCGTGCCACTTCACATTACAGGTCGACAAGCAAATAAAAAAGAAAGAAAGAAAGAAAGCTCCCCATGTATTTTTTCCGTTTCTGTTTGTTTGTTTGTTTGTTTGTGTTTTGGGGGCGCTCCTGGCAAATGGGGAGTTCTGCAACTCATTTTTTTTTAAATCTCGTTTGTTTTTGTTTTTTTGTTTTCTTTCTTTTTTCTTTGTTTGCTGCTGCTTCTACCGCCAAACGGGGGGGGGGGGGGGTCCACGAACCCCTGAAACCCCCTTCCCCCCAGTTACGGGCCTGGTGTCGGACATGCAGGGTGTGATCCGATGAGAGAAGATCGTCCGATGAGGATCATGAGCGACTTGTCAGACACTGAACTGATAGTTGGCCAGCACAGGTCAGATTCGTCAGACTGTGATCCGATGCACTTCGGTGGATGGCCGGAAGCCACAGACTTTACTTCCGACGAGCGACCGATGAGAAAAAAAAAAAAAAAAAATGTTCCACGGGGATATTGTACCCATACACACTGTGGTCCGATACTACGCAAGTCGCCCTCTCCGCCCAGACGTACGTAAAGCCATGACACTTCCCAGGCAGTGCAGAGTGAGTCATAAACCCGTTACGCAACGCATGCAGACATATTGTGCGGGTGAACAGTAGTAGGCTGCTACGAGCAATAATGAATGTCACTAGTACTCCCTGGGATGACAGAACGTGTGTGCTGGACAGACTAGACACATTACATGCGACTCCGTGAAGTGGCTCTTGCTTGGACACCACGAGAACAACACTTACTTAGCATAGAAAATTATTTCCTCCTTTGTGTTACGTTGCACATGCAGGTCTGTCGCACTCGCTAGGCACTGAGGGATCCAGGGATTGTAAACGCTACACGCAACGTAAGGTAAAGGTAAGTTCACATGTTGAAGTGTATCACAATATCTCGTAGGTGCAGGTGAAGTGTGATTCACACTGCAGTGTCACAGAGGCCTCTCACTATTATACTCCACAAAGCTCTTGACAATCACTCACTACACACGGACTATCACCGCTGCAGTGAGAATATAATCAGTATGTTGTGCGATTCTAGCACATGTACCCTATACACAACACGTCGATACACTGTTATTGCCGCAGACGCATAGTTATACATGTAGTAAGTTGCCATTATGGCCGTCTCAGACAACCACAATTACAACCTGCATGCAAACGTGAGGATACTCTACTCGTGTTGCGGGCGATGCCTTCATTTACGAGCCACTTCGTCTTGTGCACCCATACTGTAGTCACAACCCAAGAATCTATGTGATGTATAGGGCACACTCCTGCCAGGCTGATGTATTCCCATGCATAAGATGCAGCCATTTTCACGGACATATCATTGAGTATCTAGATATTTTTAACTTGTTCACTGTCCAGTGCGTTCCCACCATTCATTCTTATTCAATCACATGATGCTCGAAACATGAATAGCATTGTAGTTGATAGATGAGGGCGGGGCTTCATTCCTCTCTAATTCTCTTCCATCTCTTTTACAGACCTCCCAAAATGCAGCAAAACATTAAATATGAACCTCAGGGGACTTGTTTAGGCCACTGCTTAGAAATTTGGAAGTCAATAGTTATCTACAATTTAAATAATGCACAAAACTCGTAACTACTCAGTAGTTCTGTGTGTCAGCCACACTTAAGCTTTTTTTGTTGCAGTCTTCTGTATTTTTTATCTATAAACACAAATCTAAAAGTATAAGAGCTGATGTAATAACATTTTGTGTGGCAAGAATGTATATAGAAATGTTTGTAAGTTTTGATTAACTTTCTTCACAAAATATAATGGACACATATGCAGTGCATGGGTCTGCAAAGGTAGCCTAGTAATGTACTGGAATTTACGGTGAGCCAGACCAAAATTCAATTCGAAATCTAACGGTCAAGTTCAAGTTCAAGTTCAAGTTTATTTAACCAATTCATTAAACATTTGACATTTTACAAAAGGATACAGCATTAAGAATAATGAATGGTCTATAAAAATGTACTAAATGTTACCTTCCACTTTCAATACTTTATGGGAGTTTCTAAAATGATACTCTTTTCAACATACCACTGTACTTACATAACTCTTCATTTAAGGCATGCAAATGGGATTCCCTACCTTTAAAAGCAAAGAAGAACATTAAATACGGTTGCCGTACCTATTCAAGTGGTTTCCATTGTATTCCCAATGTCAACAAGTATTGTATTACATTATGTAAAAAGAATTGCACCCTTCACTCACAGTAAATAAAAACAATGTTCTGTGTCACCAAACTTGATTGCAATTCATTTAATTCGATATTCATTCGATGTACACAATGAGAGAGATACAGTGAGATAATACAGTGTGAAATACAATGTATGCATCAAAGTGGGTGGGATAATGATTTACTTTATGGCGAGTCTCATTCCCATTTTAACCGTGTCGTACAATGAATTATATGTATTGCAAAGAAAGGTTCATTATTCTTAACACTGCTTCTCATAATTACACCATGTTAATTTCCCACTTACAATTACATGAATATGGCGATTATAGCGATAATGATAATAATGCATGGCTTTAAGAGCGCACAAATCTGCCTTCTGACGCTCAAGGTATACTTCTGGTATACAGGTATATGATAATATGCACATGAAATGATACATAATGACAGAGAAGTAATTAATCAGGAATGCAGGTAGAAATACAGGTACACTGTACAAGGCACAGGTGAGTAAATGTAGACTTATTTGCCCAAGTTGAATCTAATTGCACTGTTCAAAGAAATAGCTCCGACTTCGAGAAAATTCGACTTATTAGAATCATAGATTTATAACGAAAAAAAAAGGGACAAGAAAAGAGCTTTGACTTAATGGAGGTCGACCTAAGCAAGGTTGTCTGTATTTATTTAACTACTGTTTCAGAACTTTGGCTTTGGCACTTATAGAGATGGTTTCAAAGTTCTTGTAACATAAGACTAAAAGGGTAATGCTCGATCAGCCCACAACTTTTGGCATAGCCATGCATAAATATTATAGGCTTTTATACGAAATAAAGTGCGTTTTCTGAAGAATGTAGATGTCAGGTCGGCTTGTACAATGTAATTTATTTACTTAGGTAGTCGGGGGAAGCCATTATGATATATCAACTGAAGGATTTAGAAACAATGTTCCCGATTTCGTCTGCTGGTAACCAGGGAAGAGACATTGGAACCACCGCTGGTTTCATTTTTTTTTTTTTTTTTTTTTTTTGTCATAAGGTGTTAAAACGCAAGCTGCATAACTCTGAAATGGCTGGAGTTCAGATACTTTTTTTTTTCTTTTTTCATTCGGAAGTCATGGAACAGTGAACCAGCGATATCTAAGCAGTAGAAATCAATGCATGTATTGAAATTGGGCTTGGAGCCTCGGGGAGGAACTCCGTTGATAAGAATTGTTGTAAACGATATATGATAGCCTATTTTAAGCACAGGATTTGTTTTTGAAAAGACTGATTCATCGAAATATAACTTAAGTTTATGGGAGTGAAGATTTGGTAGAAACATCTAGTGTGAATGCCATCTGCGTATAACAACAGTACACTTGTACTTTACATTGCTTCTGTTTTGTTTTTGTTTTTTTGTTTTCAAATCGGTTGTATTCATTTGTCTGAACCGAAAAGAGGGTTAACGGACCACCAACAGAACCCAGGGGTATACACCATGCACTTTTCTCTGAGGTAAAATCACCAATCTTCACACACTGTAGGTACGACAAAATAATGTGATATTAACCAGCTGAAGGCAGTTCAAATACTCACCCATGTTTTCTGTGTGTGTGTGTGTGTGTGTATGTGTGTGTTTTAAGGACACATCTATCATGATTTATATGATCAAAGGATCAAAGGCTGATGTCATATCTAGCATAACAAAGGAGGTAACATTTCCCAATTTGCTCGATTACCCTCTGATAAGCTTCTCTTTTAATGACCCACAGTGGAAGGTCAAAATTCGTTAAAATATTCTAATATTTATGATATAATATAGTTTTAATATATTTTGACTGGTATTCCTCCATCATTCATCGCTTACCCGCAATAAAACCCTGAGTTGGGAGGGGGGGGGGGGGGTACGCGCAATTAAGTATGAATATTTCTATAATTATAATGATCAGCTCAAAGAACACATTCATCTCCTTTTTTTGAACACACACACGCGCGCGCGCACACACACACAGACAGACAAAATAATGCATGTTTACTTATGAAAGCATTCGCATAGCTGTCTTAGAATCACAATATTTTGTCAGTACAGTGTATCACAGTCACGATTATACCATTATCCTTGTCTTTGCCCCAATGACATGGATTTAACCCCACTCACCAAACACGCCAACTTATGGAGTTTGAGATTAACTTAAGATGTGTGACGATAACCCATATAGATTACATTGTCATATAGCGGCACCTTTTAATTTCCCGACATGAATATCATTGAAACCATTTCCTACAGTCTGTATGTGAAGATAAATGTTGATCTATGATCACCTTTTGTTGACAATCTCACATCAAAACTTATTGTCAGTGCATGGGCAATGGTGCCGCTCCATTCCTTTTCTTATAGAATCTGGTTTTTATTTACGTTTATGATATAGACGTATTTCGTTTTTGTCACCAATAAACTAAATCTCTGTAACATGGCTATTACATATTTATCTAAACGTTGAGAGCATTAAGTTTCATACGTCGCAGTGTTTCACCTGCTAACTCACGATCTGTCTGAGGGAATACTTGGTGTCTATATACCTTTTTTTATTCTTTAATGAATATCTCTCCGTGTGCCTGTCGGTCTCTGCTTCCCCACTCACCTGCGTGTAGATACTTTTCCTTGCACCTTACATCTTCCTTGATGCAGTTGCCACATCACAGAGTCCCATTTAACAATATTGTTTTAAATTCAACTACTAAATAGAGATAATGCCCAGATAATCTCGGGGGGGGGGGGGGTGCATATTCTTTGTACGAATTTCATTCAGGGATGTAGTACATGTAATCATAATCCACAAAGGACCAAAAACACTCAACACACACACATCCTTGTAACGCACACAGACACACCAAAATAACAAAACAAAATAAAAAACTAACAATAAGCAGCTACAATTTGGCCCCGCTATATTCCCTCCTCCTCCCCCCCCCCCCCCATCATATACACATCCTATGCCATGCAGGCTAAAGTCCGAAAGATACAGACCTTTGGTCGGTTAATGACCGCTGCTGCTGTTGTTTCTCGGCTATGAATTTCTCAAAATATTCAACACTGCACATAATACCCTTTTGCAAAAGTGTTTTGTGTGTTTTGTTTTTCTTTTCGTTTCTTTTTTGTTTTTGCTTCCTGAAGTCAAGCGAAACGTATAAAGGTGAATATATTCCATGTGTTGGCGCTGCATCAATTTCATACCGCCAAATGTGGTGCCCCCCCCCCCCCTTTTTTTCCTCTCATTCTCTCTCTCTCTCTCTCTCTCTCTCTATTGATTCTTTTCCTCAAAGAGATAAGATACTTCATAGACGTGCATGTACCTGTACATTCACACACTGTCTGCGCACTCAAGTGTGTCAAACTACAAACATTAAGCACAATACGTGGAAGTCAGTACCTTACCAACGGCGGTAACTATTGTTCATTGGTAAGAAGTTATCACTTCTACAAGACTGTATACGACTGAGCGATTGTGGAACAGGCTAACACCCTCAATTTTGTAGTGTTTGACTGGAAATGTGACCAATTATGGATGTGCAAGACCGTCATCTTTCGTCAATAATGATGATAACAAAACAGTTTGTCACTGAAACTTGGTATACAAGACATGTTTTCGGTTGAGCTAACTCCCTCAATTTTCTGACCGTTTGATTTCAGATATGACCGGGTGTATGTGACCGCTGTAGTATATTTAATGTACAACCTTTCTTTTGTCAAAATCATAACTGTTTTCATTTCATGTCCAATTTTAAATAGATGAGCTTCGAGCTTCCTTTTCGTCTGATTTCACCATTCATCTTTGTCAACCGTCAATTGATGTTAAGTTATTTAAAACGCTATAGATGTAATTTATTTTCACATTTCGTCAAACTTCGAGGATTGAGTCGCGAAGGGGGGGGGGGATACTTAGTTTGGAGGAGGTGGACAATTATTACATGTTATGTTTTCGTAACTGTAATTTTTCGGAAATATTAGATTGGAAACGGTGGTAGGAGAAAAACGATAATCTTTTCTACTATCTTGACAAAAAACAACACTGAAGCGTTTCAGTCTCGCACGAACCGCGAACATAATTATAATAGTTTCAAGTTTCAGTCGCAGTAAAGTCCAAAACCTTATGTCACGTGTGATATCATGACAGTTAACGTGCCTTATCTGTTAAGTAATTGATCCGTATAACAAAATGATGATTATGATTGTCCTAAACTGGGTTCGTAGTCTGTTCTGAGAGAAATAGTGTATGTACTGCCAGGCACAGGCCATCTCGGACTCCTGAAGTAGCCAGCTAGTATCAGTGGCTAATTTCTTGATAAGAGTGGGCGGATAAAGTAGTTTAAATGCTAATATTGAGTGTCGACATTTTGTAACGTAGTACGTGTACTTGAAAATTTATATCTGAAGCTGAAGACCATTTGACTCTATAAAAAGCTATTTCAGGTCCCGGCTTTGTACTTCAAGGGTAGTAAAAGGTCTTGGTGTTGTGTACAAGTAAATTCCCTTTATATTTCCCTTCTGGTATTAAGTCAAACTTTTAACAGTTGTTTTCAGGGGGGAAAAGAACAGCAGGTATTACTTGTCTTTCATATTATAGTCACGTGATGACGTAGGTATAATTCTCATGTCCTGTGGTATCCTTGCCTGAACTTTCTGTATAGAAAGAGAGCAAGGAAAATCAATTATATTATTATTTTAGAGTACTCGCACTGCATGACCGAATGATTATGAGACTGATATAAAGAGAGCATTTCTGTAAGTTTTCCCTTTCATCCCGTTCCCGTACTATATCTCCTACATCTATTCATCTACTCAGTATGTGTGTATGTTTGATGTGTCTGTGTGAGGGTTTGTGTGTGTGTGTGTGTGTTTTCTTGTTTTTGAGTGTAGCTGTGTGTGCAACTCCTCGTTACTCCTCAAAAGTCTAGCTGTCTGAAAGCACACCAGTGGACACTGGTTTAAATCGAAATCTTGTCTGTCTTGCAGACACGTTGAAATAAAAAATAAAAAAATCACTCTTTAGACTTAATGCTTATAATCCGTATCGCAATCAAACAGGAAACCATTGAAGTGGATCCAGCGTTTTCCTTAGTAACTAAAGTTCACCTTACACATTCTTGTAGACCATCGAAAACTTCAGTGCTTTAGGGGCCGGGAGGGGTGTATTTCTGTCATAATGGCGATAATGATTGCCAAGTTCACACGTTAACCAAGAGCACAACAAACTTGTAAGTAGACTCACTAATGTATTTACCCGAAACTGTTTTTTTTTTTTTTTTGGCTTCGTAGAAGATTTTTTTTCTTCTTTTATGACTCTCTAAATAGGGGGGGGGGGGGGAGAGATGGCGTGGGGTCCCGTGAGCGTGGTGCAGATTTGTTTCCCCCATGAGCCCTCAACAGGGGAGCCTCAGGATATAACATAAACAAACTTTTCACTACACTTAGAAACGTAATTACTTTGCATTAGCTCTTTTATTTCTAAATTTAGTTGTAAAGAAGAAGATAGAAAGATTCTCTGATCCCTGGATGCCCCCCGAGTAGGACATTGTGCCAATGCAATTAAAAAATTGTAGTTTTTACAACACTAGCAATAAGACACGCCAAGCTAGTGAAAGTTTGATCATCGATTATCGAGAAGACGATGAAAATGTGAAAGAGTAGCCCCCAATTTTAACCCAAGGGCCCCGAGGGGAACCCCTGGATCCACCATGAACAAACTTAGCAATATAGTCACAAATATACTTGCTCGTAGCAGAGAGAAGATTTGTAACTATGCCTTAATGGGTAGAGGGGTATTACTGTGTCCATTTGAACAAATTAAGATCCTATCACCCAGGGATATCTGCTATAGGCGTCATTCCTCATTTAGTTTTCGAGAAGAGGTTTACATTGTAAAATGGAAAAGAAAAATACGTATACGACGCATGGCGGACGATGCTTGACGAACGCCAGACAACGAATGGTCGCAATAGCTCGCATGAGCCTGGAATAAGCTAAAAAATTGCTACCAGACGTAAGGACGTCTTGTCTGGACCAGTAACTGATAACTCCGAGATGTTTTAACATTAGCAAATCTTGTGAGGACTCCTGCAAAACATTACCTACACGTGCATTGTTTGCTTAATCTGAAGTCCACTCATAAGAAATGAAACGATTAGTATAGATTACGTTTATTTACCTATCCTACCATAAAATGATTGAGATATAAAAAAGTAACTTGAGTCAATAGGAATGCTACCTCGATTTATGTGGGATTTGTATAATTAGTAATGGATGCATGTTACTAAAAAAACAAACAAGAACTCATGGTATATGAACATAATATCTACAACATTGAAATAGTTCCAAAAGTATAAATGGAGTTGTTTGAAAATTTATGTTGTATGCCAACTGGAATTATTGGCCCCTATGCATCTATGGACAAACTCACACAATAACATGTACGATAAGTAAAAAAGGAATGTGATGTAATGATAAGTATCTTTTAATCATACTTCCGTATTTCAGGAAAAACTTTTTTCTGTGCTTTTTGTAAAATAATGCCATCCATTTTCACAACATTTTACAACATTAGGTTCACTAATTTTAGAAAGAATTGAATGTAATAAACTTATAGATATATAATGAACTTTAACTTTAAATAGAAGTATATAAGACTTACAATTACATGTAAATTAATCTTGCATTATAAGAAAACATACGTACAGTGTATTGGTAAGAACAGCTGTGGAAAGATGGCAGATTGCCTTAAAGGACAAGTTCACCTTCATTAACATAAGGATTGAGAGAATGCAGCAATATTAGTAGAACACATCAGTGAAAGTTTGAGGAAAATTGGACAATCGATGCAGCAGTTATAAATTTTTACAAGTTTTGTGTTGGAACCGCTGGATGAGGAGACTACTAAGGCTCGTGATGTCATATGAGTACAACAGTATAAAGAAAATGTTCAGAAAATTCAACATATTTTCACTTTTTTCCGCATAATAAAAGAGCACTTGACTTCCCTCTTTCTAAATGCAGTGGGAATAATATTACCCATAACATAATAAATGTCAGTAACGAGTCAAGGGAAAAGATGAAATTTTGTGAAATTCTCTTTATATTTTCCTTATATTGTTGTACGCATGTGACATCATACACTGCAGTAGTCTTCTCATCCAGCGGTGACTGCACAAAAACTTCAAAAATTGTCCGATTTTCCTCAAACTTTCAATGTTGTGTTCTACTAATATTGCTACATTCTCTCATTCCTTATGTTAATGAAGATGAACTTGTCCTTTAAAGTGATGCACAAACCAATGACGTGCAAGAGGGCTGTATGATTTAAATAAATGCTGTCTGAGGTTCTAGATTGCAATAAGTGAACAATGCGGTGCTGCGTGCGTGTAGTGCTAGTGAGTGGAAGCAATATTACGACAGCCTTTGTTTCAGAGGCTTACACTATATAAGGACAAAACGCAGTAACACCAACATTGGACAAACTAATGTCAAACTTACATTGTAACTCCTTTAACCAAGGAAACGAAATCCACTTTTTGTTTTTTGTGTTTTTTTTAAACATATATTCTCGCAAAAAGCCGCAAAACGGGAATATAATAGATAATTTGCTGAAAAAACAAAATGGGGCATATTTCATTGTTTCTCGAAAGAAAAAAAAAAGAAGAAAAACGAGGTCATTTGCGAGAAAACATACACACATGCGCACACACACACACATACAACGCCAACATGCACCCCACCCTCCCGTGCCTTCAGCCCTCAGGTTTCAGGTTTTATTCAGAATTGAATAACTCTGCCGTGAAAATTGCCATTTTGTTTCTCATACAATGAAATGCATCCTAATCATAATGTGGAAATGATGTGGAAATGGTAGAAGCAGTAGAGAGAAAAAAAAAACGACAACGATGTGGCAACTCGCAGATACGGCAAAATCAAGACAGAAAAAGAAAAAACTCGCCTACACACACACACACACACACACACACACATTTATTGTTATAGATATTTGTATCAACATCATTCATATGAAACAAATACAGAAAAATGCCAACTATAGTACCCTTTTCATGCTGCTTTGTTGCATAGATTTCACACACGCGAAGGAATCATTCATACAAATTCATACAGAAAGCAAAACACACACACGTATTGGCTAATCCTCATCACTCTCCCTCTTTTGCTGGTAACCTATTAGCCTATTACTACTATATCTAGCCAGAAGCAGTTTCTTTTCAATTTATTTTATTCCTGGAAACAATAGCTGTTGATGCCTAAACGCGAACGTCCCACAAGCAAAAGCTCAACCTGGTTTGGTATAACCAAGGAGATATACATGGTATAACCGAGCTCGAAAAAAAGAAAGACAATTCCAAAATAATAATAGTAATTATTACTGTAATAATAATGATAATAAAAAGCAAAATGTCTGTTTGACTCCATCAATAAAGGGTCCATGTTTCACTTGTGGAGATGTGTGGTCACGTCTCTTCCAATGAGACTCGTGCGACGTGAAAGACCAAGAAGACGACTATGACAGGGCGACGTCCGAGACGTGTACAAACAAAATGACAACTTATACACCTGGAAGTCGCGAAGATGTCACCAAAACGTCACCAAAACGTCTCCAACAGTTGCGGGGACTTCAATCTCCGAGACGTCTTTTCAGGTTTCGGAGACGTCTCCGAGGCGTTTTCACACTTTCGCCGGTAGGTCGCCATTAGTCCTCGCAAAGTCACGGAGACGTGTTACGGCATGCGGCGTGGCCTAACAGCGACGTTGCGGAGACATCGTGGAGACGTCTCTGAGACCAGCTGGAGACTGGAAAAGTCTCCTAAAATCGACGTTCGATTCTCCCAGGCGGTGAGTTGGCTCATCTGGTAGCGCATCTGCCTCTAGATCCGAAGGACCCGGGTTCGATTCCCCGAGTCTAACTGAGCAGTGTTGTGTGTAATCATACAGGGGAGGCAAAACATTCTGTCCCTCGGATAGGACATCGACCGAAACATAGAGCAGAGCAGGGAAGTGAGACGATCTGATCAGAGGGTCCCGTGTGGGAGAAAGTCACAACTCATCCCGCTTCATTCATTCGTCGCAAAGAGCAGGGTAATATGCCGGTGGAGTGGTCCCGCCTCACATGCAACTGCATGGAACTCATTCAGGACCAGACAGTGCAGCTGATTGAGGCTATTCAATCCATCTTCTCAGACAGGAAAATGAATCAACAACAAGCAAACAAACCCCTGGAGACCAATCCAGTCTCTAGCGACTACGCAAAGACGCCTGCGAGATTCAAGCCTCCACCCCAGACCGCGCATGACTTGCACAGTTCCTTGTTACTTTGTACGATTAAGAAAAGACGTTATAGATGCAAGAGAATATTAACTAGAGGGGTGAAGGGTGAGTTTTGTTAGAGGGAGACAAACTGAAGAAAATCAAAATCTCAAGAAAAGACGTTGCTGGAAACACGCAAGTTAATCTCGGTCTTGAGGTAGGTCTATTCTGAGCCTTTTGTCAATCGTAATCATTAGTGATTTAGCAATGATTGATAGATGATGCCACAGGCAGAATTTGGGTTGAGGGTTTTGTGGGCGTTTCAGTCTGAGGAAAATTGTGGAAATATCATTGTAAAATATACGGTACATAATATTTAGATTCTCTTTAGGCCACGTAATCATTAATGAAGAATGAATCAATACAAGTCAACATGCATGTGCACTGCATAGTCCCCTTCAACAAAAGTTTTTGTCGAGCCCACCGGAGGTGAGGGGAGACTAAGGGATCGCCTGCGGCGTCTGTCCTTCCGTCTTCCGTCCGTCGTCCGTCCGTCGTCTGTCCGTAACGCTACAAAAACTTCAATAACTCTTTACTCTGGGCTTCAATTGCAATCAAACTTCGAGGAAAGAGGGGTCATACAAAGTTTCGAATTATACCATATATGAAGATCACCTCAAGGTCAAAGCTCACAGGCAGTGGTCAATGAACTTTAGGGCCCAATGCTAAGCTTTTATGGTGCGTTTCTATTATGGGTCATAACTTTTGATCCATAACTCCATTTGTGACCAAACTTGGATGGTAGATGTCCCTTGGGGAGTGGATGGTCACCACAAGGTCAATGGTCACAATCATGGGTCAACGAACTTTAACAGCCCAATGTTAAGTTTTTATGGCACGTTTCTATTATGGGTCATAACTTTTGATCCATAGGTCCGTTTGTGACTAAACTTGGATGGTAGATGTCCCTTGGGGAGTGGATGATCACCACAAGGTCAAAGGTCACAAGCAGGGGTCAACGAACTTTTGGAGCCCAATGTTCAGTTTTTATGGCGCGTTTCTATTATGGGTCATAACTTTTGATCCATAGGTCCGTTTGTGACCAAACTTGGATGGTAGATGTCCCTTGGGGAGTGGATGATCACCACAAGGTCAAAGGTCACAGGCAGGGGTCAACGAACTTTAAGGGCCCAATGTTAAGTTTTTATGGAACGTTTCTTTTTTACCATAAATTTTTACCCCATTATATCTCTTTTTATCTGTTATATCTCTTTTTTTAAATCTGTTATATCCCATTCGCGTACAATTTCTTGTACGCGAATGGGCGAGACACATGGCACTTGCCTTGTTGATTGCAAGCAAGTGCTTTCTTTTGCGCATACCGATTCGAGCAAAAGGCTAGCTATGGAGCTACTACAGTACTATGCTATAATAGCTCCATAGGCTAGCACAAGTGATTGCTACATAACTTTTATATGCATGCTCATACTGAGTACAGCCCCTTGTTGAGACAATTTTTTGTTTTGTTTTTTTGTCGATGGATCAATGAATCGTTCAAATTTTGCGTAGAATGCAACAGACCGTGGAGAGAATCTGTACAGTAGATATGCGCTGATGTGTAAACTTGAACACATGTATACACTGTGTGCATTAGGTCCTACCTGCCTACCATGGGTGCTAGGAGTTGTATGAAGGAATTTCCGGCAATTATACTGTGTAGAATTTACTGCCGGGCAACGCATAATATAGGCCTAACAATATTCAGGTGTGAACAAGTAATTCGATATGATGTGTTTGCGATATCTTATGGTGTACTTCAATAGCCATCTTTCAGATGCATGTAATCTGTGGTATTACTTTCAATTGTCGGGTCGATTTCTAGTACGACAAAAGTGTTTTCTACTGTCCCAGCTCTGTTGGCCCTGGCTGAGAATTGACGCCAGTATGTTTGCTGATATTCACTGCATGAGGACGAGCTCGATGTGGGCGATGTTCTGTTATTGTTTTTTAATGCTAAAGGGGAATGAAACACCAAAATATATTTTGCGACATTTCTAGTTTTTCAACAGACTTGGTCAATAGCCGCAACAGCTGCACAATCATCCTTACCGCCGTTTTTGTTTTAAATTCTTTTTCCCGTCATTTTGTCATCCTTCTTCTCCTCCGGCGCCGCCTTCTCAGTTTTCCTAACTCTTCGATCTTCCCGTGACCACAATAATGTCGTCTCTTCCGTCGTTTTTAATTCATGAATGTCTTCATCGAACAGGGCATTACTCTCCTGGTCGGACATTTTGCTTTTGATATGACAGAAGAGAGTGCCGACGCTCAAGAGTAGTTTGATGCACCTTTGATTTTTTTTTTCATTAATAGAGAGCGCTGCGGCATGGTGAATATCTAAGATTCCCGACTCCCAATCAGAGGACCCGAGTTCGAATCCCGCCCAGTGCTTAAAAAGTCCTTGGACAAGATGTTTTACCCACCATGCCCCTCTCGACCCAGGTGTATAAATGGGTGCCTGGCAACGTTAGGGTAATGATAATGGCAGCTCACTCTGGTAGAGCAGTGGCAACACTGAGGAGGCTATGTATACCCTGGGTAAATCAGACCTTATTATTATTATTATTATTATTATTATTATTATTATTATTATTATTATTATTATTATTATTATTATTATTATTATTATTATTATCATTATTATCATTTCTTGATTGTATAATAGTTATATCCTATTCCAATTCAGTTCAATTCAATTCAATTCGATTCAGTTTGATTTTTTTTTGTCAATTTGTGGAAATTCATTTTGTTTGCGTGCGCCCACGATACATCAATTATGTAGAATACATGCATATACAAAGCACAGATGTAACATATACATTGCCATGATGAATATATAAGAGATATATACAGCAAAATGAGCAATACAATATCAGTGACAATATCAGAGATACATAGCATTAGAGAAAATATTAATCTGTATGAGTCAACATCGTGTTGGATGTGATGTGCATGTATGCAGGGATGTTGATGTGTGTAAATTGATAATGACTATAATTTGAGTGTAATTTTATGTCTAAGTGAGTGATTGTATAAAGTTTTGAAGGTTATGTGTGTGTGTGGTGTGTGTGTGTGCAAAGAAATGTAATTGAAAAAATGGTCAATTGCAGTATTTTCGTCCTCACATGCATCGCTACATGACACTCTTGTACATCTTGTATACATCTGAACGAGGATTCTTCGTTACCACGAATATTCATGATTTGCATAGACTCAAACTGCGTCATAGGATAGCAATTTCTCTTGAACACTGCTGTGATGACTTCAATGGAATTGGATATTATCTAATTGTTGGGATATCACAGGGGGGGGGGGGCATTCCATGAAGCATTTTGTCTAACAAATTTGTGGGGCAAACTTGCTTTCAGCCAGCATTGGCCAGTCGGATGCAAGGATTTCAATAGCTTTTAACAGTTTGTCAGAAAAAATAACCGACAAAACGCTTCATGAAATGCCCCAAGTATTCAAAGATTTGACAAGGGTCGTTCAGTATTTCTTTATCATGCTTATAATGCATTGTTTTGAGGGGAAGGTAAAGATATTCATTTTCACTCCAATAATGTTCTCTTTGATTAACGTCTTCCATTTAAACCCATTCCTATCATACTCCTCACCTGAAGACTTCCAGCTGCATTTTTCCGCCATTCTATATGAGGCAAGAATACAAGCAGGTAATAAACCTGGGGTCCGTTTCATCAAAGTTTTATGAGAGACTTTTCACTCATAAGACACACTTAGGAGAGACTATAATGTATGAAAGGGATTTCACTTCTCTTTGAAAGTATCTCAAAGTTTCATATTATACTGAGCGACTTTGGCCTCTGTGAGATTTCTGTAAAGACTTTTATGGGGAGATTTCATGAAATGGACGCATCTGTTTGTTCCTTCGCATGTCTCAGATATAGCGTGGAATTATATTCATGGCCAGGACTGAAATTAAAAGCTGAAATTCGGGTCAAAAGTCTCGCAACACTTGGCGTGCGGAACATTAATAATGCATGTGTTTGGATAGACTCGCTGGACTGACTATGGTAATGGTAAGAGAATCTTCCAATATCTGGACTGACCACCCAAAAAGGCAATCGTACCCCGCTTGAAAGATGTCTACTCACTTCCCCCCGGTCAGGGCCTTGAATAATTTTGTAGGGCAACCTGACCGACGAAAGTCAATACTCCTCCACGGGATAGGAATTAGAAATTCAAAAACATTCGGAAATCAACATTTGACAATCTTTCTGTGTCATTCCAAGTCCACTTTAGGTGATATTCACGCCAAGATGACTGCATGCTAAGGATTTTTAACTCTTCCTTTACAATACATGATCAAGAAATTTCCATTTCATTTGTACGGGATTCGCCAGGTTTCCAATGGACCAATAGACATGTTACATCATCGCACAATTTTTATTACAATTCATGGAACCTCTCGTTCCAGCTGGTCTACCGTCTTGATGTTACACCATGATGATAACTTATTAAATTTGGATAGAGCTGAAATAACACATATTAAAAAGATTCACAAAGTGACTTCAAAACTCCTCGGGATGATGCTTTCCTAGTCGAGTTGTGACGTTCTTGCTTTCTTTTAACGCCTTTTTTTTTTATTCCATTCCATTTGTTTTGTTGAAACGCTGCCATCACGCCTAAATTCATGTTTTAAGTTTGCTATTATTCATTACCATATACTGTTGTATCAGTAATAAGTTGGACCTTTCTTGTCCGAGACAATGTTCATTAAGATGAGGCTTAGCTTCTACTCAGTAACTCGTACACCCGTGGGTGAAACTGTCTTTTTGCACCCCATGACTTTTTCGCGCCAAGGGTATAGAAAACAAAATAGAGAAGTCTTAAACAAAATCTCCAAAAATGATGATGTCGTGAACGGAAAGTTAGCATTATATAATTGAAATTGATATGATTATAGCAGACAAATGAAAAAATAGATGAAATTTTGGAGAAGGCGAATGATATCTTTAGATGTTGATCTAAAACAGCAGCAAAATAAGAACATAAAAAGAAATTCATGAAGTAACAAAATGGTTGTATTTGGCAACGTTGCACGAAATCGATCGCTGGAAAAACGAACTTGTATTCGAGGAAACAATTTGACTCTTGTTTTTATGATCAGGGTCCCGTTTCAAAAAACTAGTTATCAGTAACAAATGCCACATTTCTATGACAAATGTACTCTCAGCCAATCAGATGTGCGCAATCAAATGGCGATATTATGGCGCAAAGTATAATGAATCTGTCAAGAATAATTATGAATAATACATTTTGTATGATGTCGAAAATGATTGTCTTTTACAGTAAATTAACAGTTCTTGATAACGAATTTGAATGAAGGGAAATGGCGAAAGAGGACAATAGCTCGAATGTAAATGCTTGTTTATAACGAATTAAAAAGATATTTTTAAATCAAATCGGGCTCGACAATTGGACTTCTTCTTCTTGCGTATGAGGCAGCGGCAGCTAAATAACGTCCCTCAATAGTTCTAGCCAAGTTACAGTCTCAGGAGTAGGGTGTGTTAGGTCCATGTTGGACAATTGGGCTGTGTTTAGCTTCCCTTTTTCGAGCCATAATCAGCGTTTTGAGACGTGGTTTGTGCAAAACGGTTGCGTCCTTGCTGATCTTGACATAAACGTCGTTTCAAAACGCACAAAAAGGATCGGCGATTAGTACACTTTGTGTCATAATAACAAAATACATGATGTGAACGCTATCATACCGTGGTATTTGTCGTTAATTTCAGCAGTATTTTTTTTCTTTTATAACAAAAACAGATACAATGTTAAACATTAGCATTCCTCATACTGCAACACAGCATAGTCATTCATCTCGAATAGATTGATTGCAGATAGTGAATTTTATTGTTTAAATGTCTTCAAAAGGACAAAATGTACTGGATCTAATTCATAACAAACATTGTAAAGCTTATGGGTCGAAAAGAAAATACACCATAAGTAAATAATGCGTTAAATAAGGAAGCGATGGAAGAGCAAACGGGTGAGTCGTATTTGTGTTTTCAGTGAGCCACGGTCAAGGAGATTCTTATACCCTATATAGGAATCATCAATAGCTGCGGTAAACATACTGGTTTGTGGTGAGGTGTCTTCCGTTTGCAAAGGATATTGTTTAAACAGCGTTGGAGAATGTGCACATTGAAAATAGCAATTAGCGTCAAAAGATGGGGGGGGGGGTAATCTCACTGAGCGGTGAATTTTTGCCAACAGCGAATTTTAGCAAATTGCATGTTTTGCTAGGATTTATAAACAGATGCAATTAAATTCGCATACAGTTAGAAAATGTTTAACATGTTCATAATAGTTCTGATGAAAACTGATCTGCTCATATTTCGAGATATGTTTTCAACATGGAATCTGTTGTAGTTCCATTTTTGCACACTGTGTCTTGTACATTTTACGGTTCCTGAAATTTTAGAGATTTGCACATTCCATTAAGACGTTGCTTATGTACAACAGTTTGACGGTTCTACGTGCCCTGTTTCTTTCATCCGTAAATTCACCTGTTCTCTTTCTGCACATGCGCAGATTGATAAGGGTGAAGACTTTGTCATCATTATAGTTTCCACGTTTAATGTGTTGACGGTCCTACCCTGGTTCTACAGTCACGTCGTTGATATTGCACGTGCATGCATAAAAGCACCGAAGAGATTGCCTTGGCATTCTTTCACACACACACACACACACACACACGCACGCAAACTTTGGTATGCAAGTGACGCGATCGAAAATGTTGAAAGTTATGAATTTAAGAGTGAAACTGTGTCATTGCCACTGACTCTCTTTCACTTAAAGAGTTGTCAACTGCGAACCAAAACAGGGATCCTCGGAGAGGTGACTTGAGAACATGGCGTCCCGTTAGATTGCCAAATACACACATACGTCATTATTTACTCACATCATCATTCACAAATGTAATAATGCCCGGAGTCTTCTAACACGTTATTGCGCTTTCCGTACAGCCATATACATTATTTATTGACCTTTCGGGGGTCCAATTACCATTAATGGAATGAGCTGGATTCTTTTTTTCCCCCTGCTGGTCTACCCTAATCCATCATCCTCAGGAAATACATTTGACCTCCGTAGAGTGCGACCATCTCAATGCTTGGTGTCCGGTAAATCGATGACTTTGGTCATCGCCATTATACTGTCATTATCAGGTCGTATATGCACCTATTTTCTCTCTTTTTTTTATCAGTGCAGATGCCACCGCAGATCTTTCTATTGAGCCGCACAATGCCGTAGCTTTTATCTCAGTTTACCTGGGAACCGAGGGTGGATTAATAAACTTGGAAGTAAACGTGTTTAGGCATGGAAATGATTGCGCGTCGATGTGTTTTTGACCTCCATACGTACTGTCATCGTTACTGTCTACTACCTGCACTGTCATCATTTACTGTCTACTAGCTGCTTGCATATTATCATCGTTAACCTCAAACTGATTTTGTTTTGGTCTTCTGCATGTCCTCCATTAGTTTACCTGTACCTCTTGGAGGTTTAACCATGAGGAGAAGTTACCTCAAAGTGAACAGCAGTGCTGCTATATTCACAGAATCCCACCTAGTAAAGCGCACTTCATAAGGGCATGAATATTGTGCGTTATGAGAGCTTTATGTAAATCCTAGGAGCAGTATAAATCAACCGTCCTCGACGTGTCGCTTCTGCGTCAAGAGTGTAGCCAATTTAACTTTTGATTTGTTGAAAGAACCAGTTAAATGATATTGTTTCACTATACTCCACAAGTACCAATAATATTATGCATTCAAAGGGTGCATGATTCATAGGGTTGATAATAGAATAAGGACTTGAGCAGAAAATAAATTACTTCGGCCTGCTCCATATATTCAAACAGGAAAAAAAAAAATCAGGATGGAAACTACGCAAGTAGTGCCATTGTTCACTGCACGAAAGAGGGTAGGCAGGAGGGTATAGGGTAGCACAGACTGCGACTGCAGCCGACTTATATTCATAAGATTCTAAGTGTGTGTGTGTGTGTGTGTGTGTGTGTGTGTGTGTGTGTGTGTGTGTGTTTGTGTGTGTGTGACTCAGTCGTGTTTTGTTTTTAAGATTCACTTTATTCAAGATCACTGCACTTTGCTGTCTTTGTGGATTTCATAGCTTGTTTCTTCGAATATCTATGAGTGTTTGTCATGTACGACTCAATTACGCAACTGTCAGGATCCATACCTAGCTGTCTTGCTACGTCTAGATTTGCCAGGGTTATTGATAGGCGTTTTCACATCAGCCCGATAAAAATCCAAGCTCGAAATATGTTCCGCGATTGCGAATTAGAGCGCTATTTCATTTCTTATTCACATCAGCCCGAAGAGGGGGTAGCCCGAATAGTTAAAAATTTTAAAATAGCTAATTCGACAGGTGAGTATGTGCAAACAGCATCAGTAATGTGTGTGTCCTCTCAAAAATTCCTCATGACTTGTGTGCAGTTTGCCTCGATCGATCGGGTCACACACGCTAGGCATAATAGGATTCATCGCGCTAATTTCTCGAGTCGTTTTCGCATCATCAAATAGCGCGCTACTATCCCGCTATTTCAGAAATTTCCCGAGTTGGAGTCGAGAAATTCTCTCGATCAGAGCGATACAATTAGCGCGGTAATTTGTGTTCACATTATCAAATAGCGCGCTATTTCGCTATCGGGAAAATTTCCCAAGTCAGAAAATAGCGCGCTATTTGGAGACATCGGGCTGATGTGAAAACGCCTATTGGCTGTCCAGACACCGGAGCTGTACACCCGCAAAGGGGGGGGGGGGGGGGGGCACGAGGTTGTTTAGACTGATATCGGTATCTGTCGTATCAGGGCAATTACCCTCGGCTAAATACCTGTTAGTGATAGGCCTAAGGTTAGAGTAAAGATTAGAGTTGGGGTTTGGTTTAGGGTTTATAGAGTTTGGGTTAGGATTATTTAGGCTTAGGCTTAGGTTTAGGATTAGGATCAGACTTAGGGTTAGTGTCAGTGGAAGGGTCCGGGGTAATTGCCCAGAGGGTAATTGTCCTAGACCCGTACATGTATAGCCTACCATCCGAGAGGATAGACAGTCTCCTCGACTGGGCCGTGACAAAGGTGGATGGACTCTGGCCCATCGTGAGTAATTTGCGTTACCGGGACAGAAATTTGTGTGTTTATGTGTGTGTGTGTGTGTGTACGTGTGTGTCTGTGTCTGTGTCTGTGTGTGTGTGTGTGTGTGTGTGTCTGTGTCTGTGTATGTGTTAATGCGTGTGTGTTTGTGAATCCACATGTGCTTACGTGCAGGACCAGTGCCTAGGAAGAGTCGACTGGAATGACGCAGAAAACAAGTGCATCGCGACAGAAGAGGTTAGGGCATACAACCTCCAATGTATTTCAACAATTTTGATTGAGATGACCTTCTTCAAGTATGCAAAAGTGGTAGTAATATGTATACATATATATATATATATATATATATATATATATATATATATATTAATCAAGTTTCAAGCAAGCCCTGCAGTTCAAATCGAGGAATATTTCCCAACAAGCATTCTCTTATAAAAAAAAAAAATAAAACATAAAAAAAAGTATAGGGCTACCTTTGTTCTTTTCCTTCGGTTTTGTTCTTTAGGCCCACTGAAGCCTTCCGGAGTAGCCTTTGGTAAGCATGGACAACCTCTCGGCAAATAGGCCGGCAGCGTCTTTATGGCAAGGTCATATCAGCGTGGCAGCCACCGTGGTCATAGGTGTGATCATCATCGCCATCGCTCTCGTCAAGAATGTGATGCGGCCCCATCGATTCCCTCCCGGCCCCCCTGGGCTCCCTCTCATAGGCAACATCTTAGGTAAGACCAAAGAGTTCATATGAGGTGATAGATTGGGCAAGTGTGTGCATTGATACTTGGTCGTACATTTTCCTAATCCTTCGCCCTTACACCTCTCATTCCAACCCTCTTCACTAACTTCCCTCTATACTTTACCTCCCCCTTATTTCTCCGTCTACCCTTCCCCATTTACCTATCCCGCTTACCTCTTTCCCTTCTCCCTTGTTATTCCCCCCCCCCCTCTCTCCCCCCCCCTCTCTCCCACTCTCCCCCTTCTCTCTCTCCACTTCCCTGCTTAACCCTTTCCTTCAACCCACAAACCTTTTCTCCCATGTTTTCTCATTCTTCTCCACACCTTAACCCGTTCCATACTAAATTCTGAAATCTCCATAGACTTAATACACAGGCCACCAGGTTCCCGTATGGAACGGGTTAACCTTTCCCCAGTGACCCCTCTTCCTCTTTCCGTCACATCTCCTTCTCTCCCTCGTCTCTGTCCCTTCACCATTGTACCCCTCCCAACTCCTCTATAACAACTTCCTTGCACCTCTCCTTCCCTCTGCCATCGTTCACTTCCGCATTCACTCCTCCCTACTTAACCTATCCTTCTCTATACCACCTTACCTTATCTTACTCCAAGTTTCCATCATTTTAGTTCTCCAAAACTTCCCCTCTGGCACGAACTCGCGTTTTGCCCCCTGCCTTCCTCCTCCTTCTTCTCCCTCTTGCCTTCCCCTCATCCTTATTCCGCTCTTCACTTTTTCCCTTCCCTTCTCCCTTCACTCCTATTCCTTTCTCCTACCCCTGCCTCCTCCCCCGACATCCTCCTCCTTTCGGCTCAGTCTCCTTGACTTCTCTCCATTCCTCATCTTTCCTCCTCCCTCCCCCCCCCCCCATCTCTCTGGTTCCACCTATATTCAGGGCAAAATTCAGTAGTTTTGAGAAACGCGAGAAGTAAATGAAGTGATTACCATGTCACAAGCAGCTCTTTCCTTTGCAAGGTAACATAAAACGTATAGCAATCTGCGGCAAATCAAAAATAATCGATCCCTTCTCTCCCGAAACTTCCAGCTCAGGAATAACCGTAGATTGCTTTTGGTTAGCAATCGATTACCGACTTCTTCTTCTTCTTCTTCTTCTTCTTCTTCTTCTTCTTCTTCTTCTTCTTCTTCTTCTCCTTTTTATTTCCTAACGGACATTATCTGTCAATTTGTTCTAAATATCCTCAAATACCATTCGCAATGCTGCAAACCAAAGCCTGAAAAATGAAACTCCGTTGCACAAAGAGTTGATTTCATTATCACTATCCCAGGATTATATTGCCTATTTTCTTTCACGTCAATAGGTCTGGATTCCATTATGATTTTCGGAAATGCCGTTTCCTTTTTAGAATTTTCTTTCTAGCATGCACGGTGTGCGTGATATGACATTCTGTGGAGATGTCGTTAAGTTATTATTGTGCGCATGTGATACGGTTCATGACTATACCTCCTGTGTATTGAAAACTAAGTCATGTTTGATGAATATTTCACATGTGTAATCTATTGTCAAATTATATTGTTTTCCGCATCTCTTAATCAGGTATTGTATTCAGCATAGAAAGATAAGTAAACCATGTGTTTACAGCTCAAAAGAGAGAAGCAGAATGATACAATGAATGAGAGTAGTGGAAATCGTCATTGTAGACTTACAGTATAGGAGAGAGTGATAGTTTAAACCATGGTTTCAATATTGTACCACCTTCGTGAATTCGGGCCTACGAGTTTGTATAGCCGTAGTGTCACATTGTTAACCCTAAAAAGACTGGGCTATTTTGGTAGCTCGAAAGACTGGGGGGGGGGGGGGGGCCTCAAGGGCCCCCCCCCCCCCTAAGATCTCGGCCGTGGATCGCGCGATCGCCGCGGAACTTTGCGCAATGGTAGTGTGCGATGTAATGTACAAGATCGTGTTTTTAAATTTTCCAAAATAGTCCTCTTTTATTTTATTTTGATTAATTATGATAATTTATGCGAGAAATCAGAATCTTTCATCTAAATCAGTAAATAAAGCTCCAAAAGTGCTCATTTTTGGTATAGTTATTCTTTGTGGCATTCTCAGCAAATGTACTTGAAAAAAAATTCGGTATCAAAATTAATTTCTTATTTATTTTATTGTTTCATGAATTTCTTATGTATTTCTTTGTTTTTTCGACCTTTTGTTTTTGTTGTTTTTTTGTAACAAAATTTGTCACAGACACTTTTTGAAGCATAATACTCCTAAAACAAACTAATTTTAGCCATTGAGAGTAAAAATAAGCATATTTATATGAACCATGTGAAAAAACTCAGTTTGCATTGACTTTGTACACAAAATCACATTTTTTAGCCATTTTTGGCCTCACGTGCATGTACAAAAAGTCATGTAACTTCAGAACCGTACCCCCAGGCGTCACAAATTTGGTGTCAAAATGTGC
This sequence comes from Diadema setosum, assembly GCF_964275005.1. Classification (NCBI taxonomy): domain Eukaryota; kingdom Metazoa; phylum Echinodermata; class Echinoidea; order Diadematoida; family Diadematidae; genus Diadema; species Diadema setosum. The sequence goes on along the minus strand of NC_092689.1, from coordinate 1,720,331 downwards.
GGGAAACTCAAGAGAAAAAAGTCATGGAGCATCGCGGCGAGAGCATTGCGTGTTGCGGAGTAATCGTGCGAAATGTTGAGGGGGGCCTCCGAGCCCCCCCCCCCCCCCCCCCAGTGCAGTTAGGGTTAAAAGGACTCGCAATTTTAGTTTATTGTATTTAATCACGACAATTTGCTTCTGCAAAGCTGTTCTTCTGCAAATCCGCGAACAACATAAAAATAGCAGAGATGCATACAAATTGCATATATACAATAGTCAAGGAACAAGTGTCGGGTACTGGTCAGGTAACAACAAAACATTAACAAATACAACAAAAATAAAAAGGAAAACGGAGCACATACCTACGGTAACATGTTATTTCAATAATATCAAATAGAGAGAGAGAGAGAGAGAGAGAAATAAAGGAGAGGAAAAAAATCCTGGGCAGTTGCTTAGGCTACAGCAGAGATATATCAAGAGCTCGTTTGAAACGAGAGAGAAAAAAAAAATGTGCCAATATTATAAGAAATAAAAAACCCGTGGAGACTATTTTTAGTCTATCAGAGACCTAAATAGATTTGCTCTATTTCATCCCTTGAAGGTTTAAGTTCTCCTTAAATTTCAGACGAGAAAGGATGACATTTTGTGACTAAATATTTACTCGGGGTCACGGAGACGAATTTTGGAGTTGGCTGAATCAAAATGTTTTTGAATGTCAAGAAAGGCATTCACGGAAAGCATGAGGCCACGAAGAAGATTGAAATCTAAAAGAAAGCCGGAAGGAATTCAAAAGTAGTGAAGGAGACGAAAATCAATATAAGAAGGAAGCCATTCTATGTTTGTGCTTCCGTCTCTGTGATAAACATTTTCCTTTTCTTTTTCCCGCGCGGCATGAGCGCGCGTTCTGTTGTTGATGGTCTTCCTCCTATATTTGTTTTGCCCAGTGATATTTATTCGCTTCTTTATCCCCTGAGGATAGAGTGCAAGACAGTGGCAAGTAGGCTGACAGGCATGCAGGTATTTGTGAGCTTGGTTGACTTGAGTGACATATACAACACTCACGTCTTGCTCGAGCGCTGAAGCCGTGATAAATAATACATGGCGAACTTAGTATTCTCGACAATATTGTCTCAAGTATAGTCTCTTGAGAGTGAGCGCCAGTAATACAACACAGTTCTAGGAATCACTGCAGATGGGTAAACATTTCCATGTATTTATCTCTTCTGATCAGACATGAATGACTCAAAATTGCCTGATCGATCTTGAGCGGAAGAGAAGTATGAAACTTGACTGTAAAGGTGAACTCCATCTGAAACTGCTGTCTATGAGCACGTTATAAAAACTCAATATTCAAATGTTGCCTCGTCGTAACCTTACTGGTTTGGTTACTGACCGACGGATCAATTTGCTATTCAACGTCTGGTCTCAAGGCAACGTCAAGTATTGATCTTAAACAAATTTCTTATCAGAAGACTGAGTTTAAAAGCAAAACGAAAAACAAAGTATCCACACAATAAAGAGATTATATATGACAAACATGTATGTCATACATGTATTACTAAAGAGTTAATTCTGAGGAATTTGTTCGACGCCGAGCTCTTCGCATTTTATCATGGGTTATCTGAGCAATTCTTACGATTACAGAAAAGCAAATTGGCATTGAATGCATCGTTATCGTCTAATAGCTTCTGCAAAGAAAAGGTTTTGATGTTTGATAAAGACCTAAAAGTTTAATGGCCTCAAAACGCTTCATCCTACCGGGGAAGCGCATGTTAAAGAAATACACACACATGCACATATCTTTATATTTTTATATATATACACATACATATTGCTGACAAAAGAAATTTCTTACATTAAAATATATATATGATGTATATATGTATGTACAGTATATATATATATATATACATATACATATACATATACATATACATATACATATACATATACATATACATATACATATACATATACATACATATACATATACATATACATATTAACGATCGTTTTATTTTGTTATCAATCTCATGAACATATTCCGGATATTCTTTATCACTTCATTTATACTTCCTTCTCTCTGTTGATTTGAGTCTAATAGCTTTTTAATTACCTTGAGATTCTTCGCTTTCCGGGCTAATATAAGAAAAGCGCCACTTATTTGAGGTCTGTTTCTATTTTATTGTGAAGCAGGCGTAAGCAGCTTACCCAAATGTTCATTGACCCTTATAAATACCTAGCTCAAACAGAATCGTCTATCAGTGAGTGCTTACTCGTTTATTTACATGCAAGGTTTTAGTTGCTATTGTTCCTACTTGTTGTTTCTCGATGCAAGTTTTTTTTTTTCAAGTTAGCCATTGCGGACAAATGCCAACACGTTCGTATTTTCTCCATTCTTGTATTGTTTTTGTATTTGTATGTGTTTATTTGTATTATGATGCTGTACGTAATGAAGGGAATCTAGAAAATCCAGGACTTCTTTCCTTATACATTTTTTTTTCTTTTGCAATTAAGTTGCAAACGAATATAGGTTTCTCGACATTTATGTTCAAAATATATCTTAATTTGTGCAACTGATTTGTGTTTCAAAATGGTATACCCGAGACAGTGTTACTATAAGACTTAGTAATGCAACTTTACCATTGTATTTCTGCTGCTCATCTCTATCTACTCCCATACGACCACACAGAATTGAACGATCGGAGTGAGATCCTGCTCGACAAGTTTATGAAGAAATACGGCGACATCTTCAGCCTTCGAGTGGGAGAACGATGGGTCGTCGTACTGAATTCTGTAGATATGATCAAGGAAGCGATGCTGAAGAGGGGAGCCGAGTTTGCAGGACGCCCTCAGGTTTACTCCGGTGAGGATATAACTGTGACAGTTTGAAAACAATCCCTCTTCGTATCACAATTACATATTACAACCGTTCTACGGCATGTCCGCCTCGATGCTTAAAGGTTAATTCCGGGCCAATTAAAAGTTTATCTGAAAATACAGAGTTACATTTTGCAAGCAGTGAAAACTTGATCAAAACTGGATTACAATGAGAATTTTTTGAAGCTGTAAATTTTTGCTGCTCTTTTTGCGAAACAGTTTTCGAACAGATAGGAATGTGCAAATGAGTGAGCTGATGATGGCCTAACAATTTTCGAGAAATGTGTAAAAAACAAAACCAACAAAACAAATGACGAAAATTCAGTTCTGCTATGGACATGATGGAGGTGTAAAACACGACGTTATTTGAGGCTAAGAAACTTCAACAAAATAATCACTTTGATGTATTGGGGTTTGAGACTGTATGGGGTAAGATCGCAAATACAAAATAGCTGAAAATTTCAATATTATATAGACGTACTATTAAACGAGATGGCAAGTTGTCAGGCAATGACGTCATAATTCACCATATTTGACATTCATGTATTTGTCTTGACTGTTCAAGAAATGCTTTGAGAAATTTATCGAAACTTCACAATTTCATAACTTCTGTACTTTTATGAATTAAGCTTGTGTGAATAAAAAATGTTACTCTCTCTTATCGGACGAACTTTTAACTGGTCCGGAATTCTCCGTTGGTAAAGGCCTGATTTCACGGAGCACGCGAACGATATGCGAAGGACGCGAATGACAAAATCCAACATTCGAAAAAGTTTTTTTCTCCGAATGTGTTCCGACAAAGAAGCCGAAAACCATTCTTGCACAATTTGTGCGAAGGTATCACGACTTATAATGTACCAATGTCGTGTGTACCATTGCTAAAGTACAGCATGCTTCGCACGAGAAGAACACGCGACGGAAATGCGAACAAGGCAAATTTTTCAATAGCCATTGGAGAAATGTTTCCAAGGACAGATGAGAGCTGTGTTGAGTTGAATTTTTTTCTTTCCAGTATTTTCCTTTCTTTTTTTTTTCATTTCTGTGTGTGCCTACAGGTTTTGTTTTTTTGTTTTTTTGGTTTTTTTTTTGGTTTTTTTTTGTTTTTTTTTTGGGGGGGGGGTTTCTGAGGACCTACCTCCACTAGTAAAGCATTTGATTTTTTTTTTTTTTTTTGCAGTTTCTCCCGCACATAATCTCTAGTTTCAAATGTAATTTTGGCATACTTTAGAATAATTTTATGTGTATTCTGCGAGTTTTTGTATATCAAACATTTCGTTGTCTTTGCTGGTTTTTAATTTCTTTTTTTTTTTCTTTTTTTTTTTTACTATACACGGTGGCTCAGAAAGAACGGAACATCTCTGATCTTAATTTCAGCAATATTGTTGCATATAACCATGTCATTATTTTGCATACAGTCGGAAAGGCCATTCTTTTTTCCAATAGAATGACACCAAGTTCTTTAATTTTGGTTAATGCGTTATGATTTTAGGCCCATTTTTGTCAACCCTTGCAATTTTCAAAATGTGATCATTTTGCACTCTCAGAGATACCGAATTCAGCGAGAATTCGGCTTGCCATAGAACCAGTAGCGTCCACACAATGTTTGGATTGTGGGACGGACGGTATGATTGTCATTGTTACCCAGTAAATTGATATAAGCATCGACCGTTCGTTTAGCGATCTTTTGCAGACTAAAATACGAATGCTGGATTTTGCCATTCGCGTCCTTCGCAAATCGTTCGCGTGCTCCGTGAAATCAGCCCTTTAAGGCTAGAGTACAGATTCTGTGGAGAATGCCAGCCAACTAATATACCAAACGTAATCAGTCTTCCCTAGTCTTATCATGGAAAGTACAAAGTGAGTGCGAGCAGGTAAGGTGTTGAAAAGAATTGAGATTGAAACCAACTGTTCAAAAATAATGAGGGCGTAGTTGCTATTATAAACGATATTCATTTATTTATATGGATTTTCTACTTTGACTTTTGACTTATAGTTATTGCTTTCACCCTATCTCTGTTTATATACTTTATTCATATGTGTTATTTTGTTTTTATTTGTGTAGCATTCACTGTATCTATATACTTTATAAAATCATTCGTATTTTCATTCAACAGTCATGTATAGATAAGCAATAGATAGATGCATAGATGTTGCTTATTACGTGTATAAGGTCCCTTTTAAAAGAATATCATTTAGCTTCCGTCTTTTAATTGTTTTTGTTTGTTTGTTTGTCGTCGTTGTTGTTGTTTTGGCTTTATTAAAGACTGCCGAGAGCGAAGAATGGTATTGGGCATGTGCGATAATGATGGCAACTTTCCGAAATGTGAACACACCGGAGCTCATAGAAAAATGATCGAGAGGTGTCGGGATCGAGAGAACGTATAAGTTACAGGGTATCAGTAAAGCGACAAAGCTGCCTTACTATTGGCAGAGCGCTACTCGGTTTTGCGTTAAGGAGATTATATGGGTCAAGCCGTGCACATCTGCCATGACTCTGGGGACTTCAACATCAGTGTTAAGGAGATGCAGCGGCGGAGATTCCGACTTCTGCCTATCTGATGTATATGGAAACAGATCTGTTAATCATTCTCTCCATGCTGATTCTTTAAGTTATCAACTTCATCTCTCTCCCTCCCTCTCTCTCGATATATATACATATATATATATATATATATATATATATATATATTTATATATATATATATATTATCATCATCATCATTGTTGACGTGTTTGTACAATGAACATGTATATTATTGTATCACGATTGATATACATATATGTGATGAAATATTGTATCATGGTGTGAATGGTATTTCATGTACTAGTGGTCCTGAATAGAACTTAATGTTAATTTCACGTGCTCGGAATTCGTGTACATTGTAATTATTTTGTGTGTGGTGCTTGACGTTTTTTTTTTTTTTTTTGATTACGAAAGTGACAAATGAAAAAAAAGAAAGAACCTCGAAACTATTTAATTTCTTTACATGGAGCTATTTTACTTTTTTAAATGTCGTTCTCTGAGTTTATGTTCATATTCTTTTTTTTTTACTGCCATGACACTGGAGAAGAAACCAGAAAGAGTACGTTGCCTTTGACTAAATGCTACAACGTATGCGTTTTACAGTTGTTCCTTTGTTGCACTTTATGTCTCCACGAAGAGAAAGGTAAATAATCGCAACATGGGGCGTACATTACGTCGTTATACATTCATTCCTACTTCGTTAGCCTCGCTTTCCACGGCTTTGTCGCCACAATGCAAAGAATAATTAAATAAGAAGCCAGGCATTCGTCCAAACTAACACGGAGTAACGAGATTTCGATTCTAAAATCGCCCTGATTATTTTCCCTGAAGCACAGCCTTGAACCCAGCTGATTCAATGTTCCGAGCGAGGAACTACCTAAACCCTATCAGTGGTATCAGCTACTTACCAGATTAATATTCACTGCTTTACTCTTCAATGGCACCCCCTTTCATCCTAACCCATCTCTCCAACCCTTTCTCATCTCTCCGACCCTCTCTTATCCTTCTCTCTCTCTTTAGCTGAGATCTTGTCTGATGGATTTAAAGACATCGTATTTAGTCCCTACACTGATACGTGGAAGCTCCATCGCAAACTGGCGCACTCAGCTCTCAGGTAATTGCACAACCTGACGTCACTGTTTTGTTTTCTTGCTTTGCATCATTTACGTTATTTTGCTCGTTTTTCGATGTTGATTGTTTTGACTATGGGGTTTGAATAAGAAGGGCATTTCTTTTTCTTACCTTGCAATTCATTTGCACCCATTAAATTGCAGTGGTTTTTGTGCCACCACCTCCTTGTGCATCGCCATTTTAATTAAAGTGCTATCCCACACCTAACCATTGTCAAGTTAACCTCAGTCAAGAGAGTACAATCAGGTGGATGGGCTGGTAGAGGACTCATCAAAAAAGTGACCTAAAGTAAGAATATTATATCATATCAATAAGGGTAAAGGTGGATGCATCGCGCAGATATTGCATTGAGATGATGGTTTTGTCCTTTTTGAATCTATGTAGACATTCTTGTGTTCATACTCAGATTATACAGCCAACATCTGAAGTTGCAACAGGTGAAATAATGATGACAATTATAATATTGATAGCGACATAATTGTTATTGTCATTATCGTTATTATGCTTATTATTATTATTGTTATTATTATTATTACTTCAATTATCATTGATTATAATAGTAATGATGATAATCATAAAAACTCGCCTGAAGATCGCAATGTGATAGATAATGGTATTACCACTGAATGACTGAGTTCATGTTTTAAAAGGTACGACTATTTTCACGGCAAAACTACAAATATATCAATTTTGAGGTCGTTGTGTATCTTATCTATATAGTCATGCTTGTTCGAAGCGTGCTTCTTTTTAGCCAGAAAGTATTATATAAACGAAACATGCTGACATTAACTGACCTGATTTCTGTGAACCCTCTCGAAAATGTTCATATGATAGGATATGCAGCATCTTATTACACATTGCCTGCGAGTTTACATCAATGTAGGAGGAGAAACGAAGTCTGTGCTATAGGCGTACTCTACTTTCTTTGTGTTCTTGTTATTCAGCGAATTTTGTTTGTGCGACTTATCAGCAAACATTACCTTCTCCCATGGGCGTAATTGAGTTGGCCAATGTTCCCTCTCTCTTACGTGTGGTTGTTGAGAATTTCGTTCAACTTTTGCTCATGCTTTCAAGTGCGACGTCTTCCCAAGCGGATATCTCACAATGATAATCGCATTGTATAGTTGCCCGAAGGACAAATTCTTCACAGTTGCAAAGGCTTTCATCTTAAACAACAAAAGTAACAGGAAAAAGTGGCTGAGTATGGCAGGAAAATAGACTGGTAGATGAATAGAGTTATGCAAAGAAGAATGAGCTGGAGATGAGGGGAGGTGGTGATGACGACAGGGAGTTGCCATGGAGACAGGAGTATTATCTGATGATGCGTTAAGCGGAGCGGGTCGTGGAAGTGTGTAGCGTTTTACACCACCTTTGTATTGAGGAGTCTCTCTGTGCATGCTATGTTGACCCCCAGGCACTTCGCGACGGGGAAGAATCTCGACAAGCTGGTCCACAAGGTGTTCCCCCAGGCGGAGGAAGTCATCGAACGGAACGGCGATAAACCACTCGACCCCAAGCTCCTCCTCACTCTTACAATCTACAATGTCCTTTCTCAGATGTGCTTTGCTGAGAGGTATCAATATTTCAGTTTGCCATCTATAGAATTTAATAGCGGTGATATGTATCTTACCGCAGTTGTTTTCGTAATTTCATGTCATTTATTTCATTCCATTTATTCCATTTCCAACAAAATATGAAGGCAGCATGATCTCTGCTATGGCACTTTTTTTTTTCACAAAGAAATTTTATTCACTTAAACGTTCAGGTAAATGACACATACAATACATAGACGAATGATACATATTGACAGGCAGCTTCAAAGCGTCTAAATGATATAGATACGATTCCAATTGATATAAGATTCAAAACCTTTAGTTTTTCAGACATATGTTCGCTTACTTTCTTCACTTACTTTACAAATTGACAAAATTGGCTAAAATGTAATGATTTCAATTTATTTATTTACAGAAAATATTAAGTGTTTTGCACAGAAATAAACCACGTTGTAACACTTTGGGTTTTCTGTAGAACCAAGTATAAAAGCATTTTAAGTAATTTGAGTTTGATCTGAACATAATTTCCTGTATTTGAGCAATAAACCTTTGGGTAATCTGCTAGTACATAGTTATATAAAATCAAAGACACATGGGTTTATCATGAGAAGGGAAATTAAGTGTAATGAAGTAGTACAATCATTATACGCCACTGTGGAATTTGTAGTGTGAAAGAAAATTTGTGGGAAATAGAGGGGGTGCTGAAAAGCTTGCCTTGTAATTTGCAGTCTCCTCGTGAACAGTATCTAATTGCAATATGTAATGATCTAATGAAAACTGAGGCAAATTGACTCAAAAGTGGAAAACAGAAAAAACTAGAAATGTCGCTTTGGCGACTGGTATGCCTCCGCCATAATGCATGATTTTCCCAATAGGTCTAGATAGTACATGTGGACACTGTGTGATTACATTTTCACAAAATTGGCAAAATATTGGAATGACAAGTTTGTCACAAATGTGTTGAATGTTCACCTTCCTTGACGTAGGTTTAATTGGATGAGTAGGAGAGCATGTATCTAGGGATTTAAGGACTTTAACTTGACTTTGAACCATTCATACATTTAGGCATTGAGTAATTTTCAAGGTACAGGTGTGGAGAAAAAGTGCAATTTCTGAATTGAATAGTAAATTGTTACCATTTTCATCTGGCCCTTGACCCTAAAATTCATGAGATAATTACTTTCAGGTAGAACATGCATATAATATGTACTAAGTTTCAAGGTAACTTGAGCCACTTCCGAGATATGGAGGAAAAAGTTAGTTCAGCACTTTCAATTGATCTTTGACCTTTTGACCTTTGAGGCAAAAAGAGAAAAAAAAAACTTTCCAGAGAATTTCTATTAGGTTACACACGCATACACCAAGTGTAAAAAAATATTGCATAAATATGAGGGTAATAGTAAAATTTTGAAGTCTTGCACTTGACCTTTGACCCCTGACCTTTGACCCCATGAACCCTACATTCTCTAGATAATCACTTCCAGTCAGTACATGTATATACTATGTTCCATGAAGATACCTTGAACAATTTTCCAAGGTACAGAGAAAAAAAAGAAGTTTTAATATTTCTACTTGACCCTTTGACCTTTGACCTCATGACCCAAACTTTCACCAGAGAATCTTAATTGGGTAATACATGTATACACTAAGTTCCAAGAAAATATCTTCAGGCATTCAATAGATATGGTGGAAATAGTGAAATTTTATGTATTTGACCCTGACCTTTTGACCTTTGACCTTTGACCTCATGACCCAAACTTTCGCCAGAGAATCTTAATTGGGTAATACATGTATACACTAAGTTTCAAGAAAATATCTTCAGGCATTCAATAGATATGGTAGAAATAGTGAAATTCTATGTATTTGACCCTGACCTTTTGACCTTTGACCTTTGACCTCATGACCCAAACTTTCACCAGAGAATCTTAATTGGGTAATACATGTATGCACTAAGTTTCAAGAAAATATCTTAAGGCATTCAATAGATATGGTGGAAATAGTGAAATTTTATGTATTTGACCTTGACCTTTGACCTTGAGCATGTGCACCCAAAAGTTGATAGGCACAACTTCAACCCCTAATACACATACATGCCAAGTTTATTAGAATACCTCAACAGGTTTCGATAGTTACCTTGTCCACAAAATTCATTACGGACGGACGGAAGGACGGACGGACGGACGGACGGACGGACGGACGGACGGACGGACGGACGGACAACCCGAAAACATAATGCCTCCGGCACCACTTCGTGGCGGAGGCATAAGAACAACCAAAGCAAACACATACGCACGATCACGTAGACAAAGTATGTATACGAAGTAGGTCTGTTATACGAACGAGGATGAGCGTCGGAAGAGTAACCGAAGAATTTATCTCTAAGTGTTCCACTTCCCTTCTACCTGTTTTATGTACCGCACATCCTCATTTAAGGACGTTCCTCAGTTAAAGTGAAATCCATGTCATTTTCTTCAAACTTTCCATACAGTAACTTTGACCCATCCGAAGCCCAAATATGTAAATAAAACCATAGGTTCATGTGCTTGTTTTTCTTCTACGGGATTTTGAAGAATACTATTATGACTAATCTGCCGTCCTGTATCAAAATGATAGCGTAACAGGATCAAGACCATGATTGGCAACAAAATCTGCAATGACAAATTTAAATCCCCTTAATTCTTTCAAAATCCACGTTATTTTCTCCAAAGTTGCAAGAATTGCAGAAAAGGGTACCCAAAACGAGGAAAAGGTTTTAAAGTTAGGGTTTACACTCTCATTCTTGAGCAAGCAGCGCCCTCACGCGGCAGAAAACACCGAAATCTCTGAAATCCTTCTCATCGACGTTTTCTGTTAGGGATGAGCAAAAGGACAAGGTTCATAAAACTTATGCTGTACATTCAAAACCCATGTCAATTTCACGAAACTTTACCAAATTGTAGACAGAGGCTTACTTATTCCAGAAAAACAATCAAAAGTGGGGGTTCATGTGCTCGTTTTTGTGCTAGCAGCGCCCCCATGCGACATATACTACAGTAAGACCCCAAAATCTGGTCAGGAACCTATCCAGGGTCGCCCTGACAGGGTGGGTTCATAAATCTCATGCTGTATATTCAAAACCCATGTCATTTTCACGAAACTTCAACAAATTGTACAAGAAGGCTTACTTATTCCAGAAAAACTATGAAAAGTGGGGGTTCATGTGATCGTTTTTGTGCTAGCAGCGCCCCATGCGATATATACTATAGTAAGACCCCAAAATATGGTTAGGAACCTATCCAGGGTCGGCCTAACAGGGTGGGTTCATAAATTTCATGCTGTACATTCAAAACCCATGTCATTTTCACGAAACTTGGCCAAATTATTGAAGAAGGCTTACTAATTCCAGAAAAATAATAAAAAGTGGGGGTTCATGTCCTAGTTTTTGTGCTGGCAGCATCCCCAGATGATAGAAATCACCTCACCGGACCCCAAAATCTGGTTATAAACCTCTCGTGGGTGCCCTGATTATAGGTGGGGGTTCGTGAATGTCATGCTGTACATTCAAAACCCATGTCATTTTTACGAAACTTTATCAAATTGTAGAAGAAGGGTTACTTAATGCAGAACAATTGTAAAAATGGGGGGGGGGGGTTCATGTGCTCGTTTTAGTGCTAGCAGAGCATCCTTGCGACAGAAATCATCGTAAGACCCGCAAATCTGGTCAGGAACCAATGCAGGGATACCCTGCATGCTATTCATGAATCTCATGCGGTTCACTCGAAACCCCATTTTCTTGAAAAAAAAAAACAAAAACAAACAAACAAACACGCAAACAAACAAAAAAACGTGTCACAATTGCAGTGATAATTATGGTGAAAAAATGTTCAGAAAGAAAGGTCCATGTGCGTTTTTGTTATTATTTCCCTTACAAAGCCATAATGACATTATGTGGATGCAAGCGTGGAAAACTCCATATTGACATGCACGCTTGTTTGTTTTACCCACTTACTGTAACCATGTGCAGAAATTGATAATGGAGGAAGAAGAATAAATATAAGGAAATGGGAGTTTTGGCATTAGCCTACGGTCCTCCAAAGGAAAAACAAATCTTATTAATTGTAGATTGCATGTGTTGGTTGTTGCAGTGGTTGGTAAAGTGCGTGTTGTAAGCTATGGAGATGTAACTTGCCCCCCCCCCCCCCCGAAAAAAATAATAATTCTTTCATTCTCCTTTTGTTACACCAGATTTGGTAATTAAAAAAAAAATAATATATGAATGGTGAAAGTGGTGAATATTCTTGTTTGATAACACTTTCGTGACCTTGTATTTTGTAACCAATAATAATAATAATAATAATAATAATAATAATAATAATAAACAATATTTTGTATTACTAGTAATGACAAGTTTAGATCTAATTTAGATTTTAACAGAGATACTCAGATTGTTTTAGCTGCTAGACCTAAAGATGAAATGTGTGCCATATGCTTGTGTTGTTATTGTTGTTGTTGTTGTTTTTTTTTTTAACACCTAGTCCAGTAGACTAGTGAGCCTTAGACCCCGACTAGGGCCTATAGGTCCTTGGTACCTTAGCACTCGACTTTACCATGTTGATGACCAGATAATGAACTTCATGTCACAAAACAGATCTATGGATTGGAAATGGAAACAGCTCTGTTCCACTTCCAAGCCTCGCGATTCCGTCAATCAGTGTTGTGCTACAATGACAATGTATATGGTATAACGCGTACAGTCGGCACGCGAGCCGAGCGAGGCCGCCCAGCGCGGCTGCGCGGCCGCGGTGGGGAGTTGTCGGGTATCCGTACACGTACCACACTTTAGCTTTCGATCTACTAGCAGCTGCTCAGCTCAGCTAGCTCAGCTCATGTCACCACCGAACTAAAACATAGTGGAATGCGTGTCCCTATTCCCAACATACACGAGACCGTGCAGCCAAATTTACCGAGTTGCGTCGCCATCTTCTTACGGCAATTTTTCCTTATATGGAGTGCACGCTTAGGCGCGGTCACACTGGGCCACTGGTACGCGCGCAAGCAAGAGTACGCCGTCCAGTGGCTAGTGATTATGACGTAACAATGCACGTTTGTACATGACAATGACACAGCCCGCAAGGCAAATCAAGAAGTTTGGCGGAAAGTTTCGTGGGAAGTTTGCTGTCACACTTGCAAAACTTCGAGTTAAACTTCTCGATCTTTTGCCAGTTTGACAAAGTCGATAAAAAGGGTCAAGAGGTCAACGAAATCATGTTTGCACGGGCGCGGTGTGTGTGTACGCTGTATGGCGGCTATGCGGAGGACTCACATTAGTTCTTTTAACATGTTTACGGCTGTTTTTTTTTTTTTTTTTTTTTTTTTTTGCTGTTGAATACTAGATTGCTTTATCAAATCTAGAATGACATATGCACCGTAAATAAATCAAGTTTGTTCATTAATAAGCACTTTAGGTTAGACATAATGCTCGCCACTAAAAGAAGTGCAATTCACTGCAACACAAGATGGCATTTTGCATGAGACGGTGCATCGAATTCACCCCGATAACTTCGAAACTTGTTCTTTCTACCGAAGTTCCTTCGCCGATACTCAATTCTTCCCCTGCATATGCGCTGTTTGAGCGTCTCCATCATACCAAGGAGGTATGAACATATACCTCCTTGATCAAGGAGAAGTGACCTCATAGTATCAGGTGATTTCAACATTCAGATGGATCTACCTTCGCCTAATACCAAGAAGTTCACAGATCTGATGGCTAGTCATAATCTTCAGCAGCATATACAAGAAGCCACCCATTCCCGAGGGCATATACTTGATTTGCTCATGACAAGGCAAGATGATGTGACAACTGTCCAAAATATCAGGGTCTGTGAGGGCATCTCTGACCACGCTGCCATAATGTGTGAAATCAACACTCCTGTCAAAATCTCCTACAAGAAAATGATATCAACCCGGAAAGTGCGATCAATCAACGTTGGTATGCTGCGTGAAGATCCGATGATGGAATCTCTGCCTTTTATTTGCTCAAGTGCTGAAAATGTTGAAAAAGCTATTAGCAATTATAACTCTACTTTGTCGATGGTTCTGGACAAGTACGCCCCTATCCAGAAGCGCTGTATTACCCTTCGCCCAAACACTCAATGGTACAATGAAGAAATTGCAAGTGCGAAACTGCGTCGAAGGCAATTAGAAAGAAAATGGAGGAAATCGTTGTTAGAGATTGATAGGCAGTTGTATTGTAAACAACGTCAGTATGTCCGTTCACTACTCAGGAAAGCGAAAACTGAATATCACTCTAAACAAGTTAATGACTGTGGTAAAGACACGAAGAAACTCTTTCAGGTTGTAAACAAGCTTCTTGGCAGAAAACAAAAATCCCCTCTACCTGAGCATGATTCTGACAAAGAGTTGGCTAACGAGTTTAATCGGTTTTTCGTTGATAAGATAGCGAATATACGTTTATCCTTACCATGTGTCAGTGTGGTTAAAAGTGAAGCTGAAGTTGCAACTACTTCAAAATTAGACTCACTAAATCCAACGTCTGTAACTGAGGTTAAGAATATGATTATGAAGTCTCCAAATAAGTCATGTGAATTAGACCCTTTTTGTACGGATCTGATAAAAAAAATGTGTATCAGTGACTGCCCCTGCCATTACGAGCATAATAAATGGCAGTTTTGCAGCAGGTGTTGTGCCAAATGAATTGAAAACAGCGGTGATATTTCCAACCCTTAAAAGACCTCATTTAGATAAGAACATGTTAAACAATAAATCGACCAATTTCAAACCTGCCATTTGTTAGCAAAGTTATGGAACGTGTTTCCTTTTCACGCCTACGAGACTACAGTGCACTCCCGTTATAACGAACACGGTTATAACGAAATTTCGTTATAACGAAGTAAATCTTCTGGTCCCAAAATTATCACCATTAACGTCTATGGTAAAAAAATTCGCTTATAACGAACACGGTTATAGCGAAATTTCCGTTATAACGAAGTCTTTTCCGAGCGCCACAGACAAAGAAAAACGAAAGAAATGTGCTCCGTTATAACGAAATGCGAATTGCTTTCGAAAATTCGTAGCGGAACAAGCATTTATAGCTTCTCTGCATGGGTGAACGCTTCACACCACTGTGTGTTCGCTCTTTGTGTCACGCACAGTTTCTGAGGAGAACTTGCGTTTATTATTGTGATACAATTATCCCATCACATTTCACATAGCTTTCCAGTGTATGATAAGTATTCAGCAAACAGAATATATGTGGTTTTCTTGTTTTCGTTATATATTGTATTTGTTCGGTTATAACGAAATTTCGTTACAACGAAAGAAAACTGCCGGTCCCGAGCATTTCGTTATAACGGGAGTGCACTGTACTTGCAGGAGAATGATTTTCTTGATAGCCACCAATCAGCGTATCGCCCTGATCATAGTGTAGAGACATTACTGATCAATGTTTGAGACAAATGGATGCTGGGAATATCACTGCTGTTGTTTTACTTGATATGTCGGCAGCTTTTGATACTGTTGACCATTCCATTCTCACCCAGACTCTCAGATCTGTTGGTGTCACAGGACTTGCATTAGAGTGGTTTCAATCTTACCTTGCCAGCCGTTCACAATATGTTAAGATCAATGACAGTAACTCTGATCCGGCTGCACTTACTTGCGGAGTCCCGCAAGGGTCTGTAGGTGGACCACTTCTATTCTCACTATATCTTTCAAGGATTAGACACATTTTTGAAAGACACGACATTCAGTAGCACTGTTATGCAGATGATATACAAATATTTGTATCCTTTTCACCAACCAGGACTGAACTCACTGAAGCTGTAAAACGATTGGAATTATGTATTGATGATGTTAAGGCATGGATGGAAAGAAATGGTCTCAAATTTAATGACAGTAAGTCAGAATTTATTCTGATAGGATCCAAACAGATGTTGTCTAAGGTGAATTCTGATACATGTTTTGTTAGAATCGGCAATAGTAATATCAAGCCTTCGAACAAAGTTCGTAATCTTGGTGTTGTTTATGATGCAAATCTGACATTCAAAGACCACATTTCATATGTATCCCAATCTGTAAGATTTCATTTGCGTAACCTGGGCTCAATTCGGTGATATTTAACTAGATCAGCAGCAGAAAAACTGATGCATGCTCTTATTTCGTCTCGTCTGGATTTCTGCAATTCTCTGTTTTGCAGTCTTCCACAAAAAGAACTCAGTAAACTGCAACGTCTTCAGAATTGTGCCGCTAGATTACTTACTTTCAAGAAGAAAACTGTGCATACTACCCCAATACTTCGGTCCCTACATTGGCTTCCTGTTGAAAAACGTATTAACTTCAAGATTCTTCTTCTTGTTTACCGTACATTGCGCAAATTTGCCCCTGTCTACCTTCAAAATACTCTTCATCTTCACCAACCACCACGTAATCTACGTTCATCAAACTCGCTAAAATTACAGGTACCTCGAATCAAGCATAATTGGGGGGATCGGGCTTTTTCATATATGGGCCCAAAACTATGGAATGGCCTACCAAAATCTCTTAGAGAAGCATCTTCCATTGATAGTTTCAAAAAGAATCTCAAGACGTATATTTTTAATTTGAATTGACAATATTGTATGCCTGTATGTAATGTATGTGTACGTATATATTGTTTGTTGGTTTATTGTCTTATTATTTTCTGTGATACTGTTGTAACGTGACACAATATGTACTCTGTTCTATAGCGCCTTGAGTATCTTTTTTAGGTAGAAATGTGCGCTCTACAAGAGTCTCACTATTATTATTATTATTATTATCATACCATATACTGTACCACCCGTGTTACCCGTGTGTGTGCGCGCGATTGATGAGGAAGTGGGGGTGGGGTGCGCGATATGACGCGTGCATGAACAATCGAATCGAACAAAATGAGAGAGTGGTTGGATCCACATAGCGTGCACTCCATATAAGGAAAAATTGCCGTAACAAAATGGCGGTGGCAGCAAGTTTAGGTGGCTGCGTATTTCCTGGGTGAACACGCATTCCACTATGTTTTAGTTCGGTGCATGTCACTCGTGCGTGCGCTTCTACGCTCTTTGTTACGTCACTGACATCTGCGCAGCTAGGATGCGCACAAACTCAACTGAGGAACGTCCTTAAAGCTCTTTAGACGATCAACTTCATCCACAGAACCATATACCTCATCTTGGTAATAAGAGTACCTTAATAAAGTTCCTTGGACTTGTCTTGCAGCTTTCGATTCGACGATCCAAAGCTGCTAAAGTATATCAAGTTCTCGCGGGAGATGTGGGAGAAGGTGGGCTTTGGTCTTGTGGCAGACGTCTTCCCATGGGCCCGCTACTTATCTACAAGCGGTACCACCCTTATGAACGATATTAAGTCTCAGTACCTGGCTTGGTCGATGCCTCAAATGGAACGCCATAGAGCCACATTTGACCCGGGTAAGCCTCTGCAGAGAATAGGATGAAAAAAGCCTGTTCTTTGCATTGCATTTTGTTTTTTGTTTTTTTCTAATTTTCGAAGCACCTTGAGTCTACATAGAAAGGGAGCCATACAAAGATTTTTTTTTTTTATAATGATAATAACATTAATAATAATATTAGTAATAGCAATAATAATAATAATAATAATAATAATAATAATAATAATAATAATAGTAGTAGAAGTAGTGGTAGTAGTAGTACTAGTATTGTTATTATTATCATTACTATCATCATTATTATTGTTATAATCAATATTATTATTATTATTATTATTATTGCTATTGTTATTGTTGTTATTATTATTATCACCATCATCATCATCATTATCGTTGTCAGTATTATTTTCAGCATTATTATTGTTTGTTTTTTTTCATCTACATTTGAGACGGAGCAAATAAATGTCCAAGAGTGATATTGGACAACGCTAGAGGGTGAAATTCTCTTACGATTCAGTTTTTGCCGAAGAACGATTAACAACGCTATTGCCAGGTGTATTGTGCACTTTGCCTCCGAAAAACCCATCAATCAGGTATAATAGTGAGATGGCGTTCAGGTGTCTATATTGTTTTGTTTTGTCATCTATTTTAATCACGGTCATCACGTATTAATGGGTCTTTCTCAGTGCATACATTGCTACAAAAAATGCTATGTTATTATCGCCCCAGTGTGTAAACGTGAACACAATGTCTAGCAGCAGTCGGAAGTATTAGGCTCGGAATATAAACATGTTTCATCTGATAAGTTCATAATTTTCCGTGTACTTATTTTGCTATGAATGTTGTGAATTATTTTTGTCTTCTCTGCCTTATCAACCATTGTTGCAGACAATTTGAGAGATTTCTGTGACTTCATGCTACTGGCCCAGAAGGAGGCTACAGAGAGTAAACACGAGAACATCGACAATCTCACCGACACCCATTTGGTGCAGACTGTCAATGACATATTCATCGGTAAGGCATTTGTGTTCCTCCACCCCCCCCCCTTATTTCTCTTTCTAACGTGAACATGTCATTAAGTGACTGATTTTCCTCTGAAGAGCTACCCAAATGTACCAATGATATGTCGCCCTCTGTGTCATGAAATAGATAGAGGATTATTGTTGAAGCAACTAGATAAGTTTAATGAGTAGGTAAATATGTGAACGGATGATTGAATGAGGGAATTAGTAAAGTAATACATTCATGAATGGATGGACGAGTCGCGTAGAACTGTAATCTTGAAATAAGAAGCAAACATTTGAAAAAAAAAAGGATAAACTATTTGCCGTCATTTCTTTTTTTAAAGTTTCAGCCCAATGGATGATGTTGGATGTTTTGTGTGTATTAGGGGATATCGGAGATGCGTTAAATCAAACATTTCTAGCAACGGGTCCATAAAAGAGGAAGAGTAGATACGATTGATCGCGAAACGGAGAGCCAGGATGGTATCCCGTCTACAAATTGTTTGTTCTTATTGATCATAGTGTAACACCTTACTGACTAAGTAGAGATGCTGCTGTATATTTCCTGTGAGATGATGACATCAGATATCTGGTTTATTCCCTTGTATTATGATGTCACGTCCCATCGTGTTTACCGACACTTAAAGGTCCTGTGTTTACCATTGTGAACAGTGATTTAAAAAAAAAATGTTCCAGTTATTACATTTCATGCTTATGTGTAGGTCAGTTGTATCACAAAACATTCTGCTATAATAAATATTTTGCTATAAGCCTAAAGTGTAAGGAAATATCACTATTTTTCCCAGTATATAACTATAGGCTGTTTATTCTAGAATCAATGTTATTATAAATATTGTTCATACTTTATATATCTAACAATACTTAGCATTGATTATAAACATTTTGACATTGGCTATTTCTATCGCAAACTCATGTTTTAGAGCACTAAAGCTTGTCTTTGTTTCATCTGCAAATGATAAATAATGCCTTCAATTTATTTTCTTATAGCCGGTATCGAGACGTCGCTTCAGCGGCTTTACTGGTTCGTCGCCCTCATGGCCGAGCATCCCGACATCCAGCTGAAGGTCCAGCAGGAAATCGACAAGGTCATTGGCCGTGATCGCCCTCCGTGTCTCGCTGATCGCGGCACCCTTCCATACACCGAGGCGACGGTAATGGAATCAATTCGCTACAGTTCAGTCGGCCCCGTCGGAGTACCACACTCTACTACAGTGGACACAGAGTTCCGTAAGAACCAAGTCTAATTTATGACCTCTACAAAAAGCGCACGAGTAGATGAAGTAGCTATGTCTACACATGGAGCTACAACACACAATGATATGCACAGAAACATGTTTTGCAGATATATTTATGTATGTATATGTATATTATATGAATTATGTATTTATATATATTACACATTTTTTTGTTTTTGTTTAACGAGCCTTCTGACCCGTATTGGTTCCCCACTGTGTCCCTATACAACAGTTTTCTAGGTGTTTTATGATTTTTTTTTTTAATAGAATGCGGAATGAAATTATATGAAAAAAAGAGAGAATATATTTCATGTACACTTGTATTATGACGGAAGAAACAAATGCTTGCTGCTAAGTGTATTAGTGTTTAATCAGTACAAATGAAAGAGTTATTATCATACCTGTTTACCCCAGATGGATATCTGATTCCAAAGGACACCGTCATCGTCATCAACCATTTCTCCATGCACTTTGACCCCAAAGAGTGGGCGGAACCTAACTGTTTCAGACCTGGTAAGAAAAGGATTCAAATAAGACATTTATCATTTCAAGGAGTTTCTTCCTTTTATGTTACTTGCTATTATGTAGTTTTATTACTGTTCTAGTATATTCCATGTTTTGGTATATATATATATATATATATATATATATATATACATATATATTTGACGCATAAATTTATACACTCCCATTAGTGTATTTATTTTCTGCCGTCTCTGCCTCTATCATTGTCGTTATTATTTTCATTATTGTCTTGATCATCATTATTGTTTGTATATGATATCCATGTTTTATATTTTGTCCGATTTGTCCTCAGTCTTGATAAAGGGCAGAAAGCCCGAAAGCTCGAAGTAAAATCAAATTGTGAGGATTCAAAAGCAATGTCTACTGCCTCATCTTTACTCTATATATATATATATATATATATATATATATATATATATAATATATCAAATTATATTGTATATATTATTCTGTGAGTTGGCATGCCTAGGTGACTATGTGTGTCAATATCGCATACGTTTATTTTCTAACCTTCTAACCCAAGTGACCAACAGAAAGCTACATGCATATTATACAATAATTGTATTGGTAGTGCCTAATGTGGTTACTATAATTGAGTGTTACATTATTTTCAAGTCACACGACAAATGTTGGGCTTTGTGGGGTTAATGTTATATGTCTTACTGCTAAAAACATGTACAGTATATGAGTTATGATATTAGCAATATTGTATTATTACATGTATCTACAAAGTCTGCCTTTTTATTCGATAATAACGTTATTCTGTGGCACTTCATATGGCTGCATACAGCATGGTATTCTTGAGGTAAACCCCATAAGTACCACACTACATAGGTCGCAATCATATACATGTATTTTACCAGCTTGACTGTTGCTTGATTTTGTACGCTTACCTGCTTGTGGATGTTAGATATTCCTTCAACAGACGAATTTTGTAAGTCGTGCATGATGTTGAAGTGAACGATAGTACAATGGTGTACCTCATTTCAATCATGTCCTGCCAGTTCGTAATTGAGTACCACACTACATTGGTCAGTTTGGACAGGTGAGACCACTGTTTTTATTCGGCTCATTTTTTTCCTCTATGCAAGGAAAAAAAAAAGAAAAAGAAAAGAGAAAAAATACAGAATATATGTTACAATTTAGCGTCCTAGTCACTTTGATCTCGATTAGGGGTACATTAACCTCTCAACTCACTCGTTCCCATTTAAAGAACAAAACAAAACAAAACAAGCACATTATTTTACTTCTACTGTGTAATGCAACCATCGAACTATCGGTATGCTCTTCTAGGGATGCACGTGTCCAGTAGAACGATATGCCATTATCGTATCATTGCACTGTCTCTCTCTAATTTCTCAGAGCACTTCCTGGATCCGAGTGGCTCGATGAGACAGCACCCTCCCAGCTTCCTCCCGTTTGGGACCGGACGTCGCAGCTGCCTCGGGGAGGCGGTGGCCAAGGCCGATCTCTTCCTCATCTCCTCGTGGTTGGTGCAGAACTACACCATCTCCAAACCAGCGGGTCGCACCGACGTCGACCTGCTACAACTCCAGCCCGAGTCGGCAGCGGGACGGATCCTCAAGGACTACGAAGTGGTGATTGAAAAGAGATCGTAAATCATGGCAAATGGTACAGAGAAATGGTAAAATGGTGAAGAGATCTTACTCATGGTAAATGGTAAGGAGAAACGGGAAAATGGTAAAGAAATCTTAATCATGGTAAAAATACTAATTACACGACCCTCTGTAAGAATTGAAGATGTCTAGGGACGTAGTTTGATAAGATGTGATAAAAGACTGATATATTATGTCATTGTCTTTGTATGTGTTTGTGCGTGTGTGGCATTCAATGCATTATGAAATGATTTCCAGAAAGACGGTCACTGTCGATGAATAGAAACGTCAAAAGAGTTTATAAGAAGACATAGATATGTCAGTATTGCATTTACAAACAGTATGGAGGGAAAAATAATTTGATGAAGGCTTAAAAGGATATTTTCATCTACCTCCCAAGATTACTATTCTCGTTGCAGGTATAACCTGTGACAATTATGTTAGTCGTAGTAGCATTAGTTAGATGGGATTAGATTTCCCTCACGATATTATTATTGTAGCGTGTAATAAAAGTAAGCGTCCACGCAGATGCCTGACAAAAATACAGCAATCCAATCAGCAGCTACAAATGTGATTAGAAAAATGCATGAAAAGAGAATACAAAAAGGATGTGGAAAGTCGGAAAAGTAGTATGCATGGATGCCCCTTACGCTTGCTTTTATCATTTTTATTTCATATTACACCCACGCGATGGTGGTACGTGTTCAGGATTCCCATAGCGTGACAATGAAGAACGGGATTCCAAACTCGTCAGTAGAGAATCGTCCTTCTCAATGGGACATATTTGACATTTTGACTTTAATGATTTCATTAAAAACAATTACTCGTTTTACGTTTTCCTTGTTTGTCGTTGTCACCAATGGACACGGACCACATATCGACCACTAATGAGCAAGTAAATAATAGTATTCAGGACTTAGACACGCATAATAACACAGATTTGAATTTAGCAAAAATCTGCAGTATGTCTGAGGCTAATAAGGGGAAATTGTTCTGAAATGCAGGTGCTATTTTTTTTTCTAGAAACCTTTTCACCAAATGTCTTGGATTTCACACGTATTTCAGAGAGTATATTCTTTTACCTTGAGCGTAGATAAAGGCAGGACTAATATGGCTCATTGAGTTCACTGAGATAGGCACGAGCTTTCCCATGATGACATTTGATTACAAGTTAGTGTAAGAACCGACTACGAAGGATAGATAATGATCAATTAATTTCGTTTTACGTGTTACAAGCCTTGTGGCTGAATTTTGTGTACGTTGGAGTCTTTTAAGCTGAGATTCCGGAGCTCCAATGAGCAAACCGTTCTTATTATCTTTGTGACTTAAAATGAATGCATGCGCTATAGTTCCTGTGCCGTTGTTCCATCCAAAAAGTTTATACATAACCTGGTAGTAGAGCACCAACGGTATTTTTTATCTATTTCGTTGTTATTCGCAGTATCTATAAGCCTCAGAATCGCAAAAGCACCTTGTGACACGGATGCTGCTGGATATATAGTGACTATACTTATTTACACGTGATTTTACCAGGCATCTCTCCTTTAATTCTGCAAACGGATATCATGGGTGGGGTGGGTCTCGTTTTGAGTCGTTTATTAGAAATTGTCACCGTAAAGTCTGGCGCTGTGGTCTGCAGCTGAGTGGACGAAATGAATTGACGAAATGTAATCCTTGAGTTCAAATATTCTTTGGACGACGTACGTGGGAGAGCACAAGGACAAAGTAAATCCGAAAAGGTGACGTATTGGAACAGCAATATTTTTTTCTTTTCTTTTCCTACGGTCGGGATGTTATATTCGTAAAAATACAAGTCAAGGAAGAAAGATAGTAGAAAGATGGATAAAAAAGGAAGAAAGATAGGTTGTAGAGACACAAAGATTGATATTTATAATGAAAGAAAGTGTTGTGGCCCATGCAATGTTTGTCTGCCAAATGGGATGCAGTCTGTTGCATACATTTCAAGCTTGTACTTTGCGCGTCGTGAAGTTCTTCGTAGAGTCAGCCACAAAGGAGCCTGGATATTAAAGGTCGTTGACCTCATTTAGCTGGGAACTACCAGAGGAGGAGATTTGCAGATGCTCAGCTCCCTCGTTTATTGTCATATGTTATTCGTGTTTCCTTGGCATTGGGGATGAGACCAATCTTAACAGAAGTATTCTCAAGAGAGGCTAGCCAGTCCTTAGCTTCCTTCAAAAGTGCATCTCTTCGTGCAATATTACCTGCATTATCAAAAAATGTGAGATATTGCTGTATGCTCCTGTCAAGGTTCGACTTCCCTGGATTGATGACAATTTCTTTCTCCTTAATGGTGCCAACTGATTGCCTGAGAATGTAATCTACTGCTATGATAAAAAGATAAGGGTCAAGGTCGACTCCTTGGTGGATAACTGCTGTTGAGACAAGAAACGTTACCAAAATAACGAAGGAGGGAAATTAAGAAACGAAAGTAACGAGGATGATATACCCGGCACCACTAGCCTCATGTGGAGGAACGATGGTACTATAACACACTAAGAAAAAATGGTTCACTCTTGCACCTTGTAAGGGTGCAAAGTGATGTCACACTGATTGCTCCCTATGGGTGTTATTTTGCACCCTCAAGAAATGGGTGCAAAAGTTGCACCATGCCCAAGGGTATAATCTGGCACCCTGTGGGTGCACCTTTGCACCTCCAGAGAGGGTGCAAAGTTGCATCTTTCATTGAGGGTGCATTCTTGTTCCCTTGGGTGCATCTTTGCACCCACACGAAGTGGTGTTAAGTTGCACCTTTTCTTGGGGTGCAATCTTGTGCCCTTTACGTTACGGCGCAACTTCGCACCCCAACAAAGTGTGCTAACTTTCACCTTTTCTTGAGGGTGCAATATTGGTACTTGAACTTTTGGGAGCAACTTTGACCCCTTCGTTGGGGTGCACAGCAGCGTCCAAAGTTCCAAAGCTGGGCCTTGATTTAGGGTGCAATCTTGGAACTTTGGGTGCTGCATTGTACCCGCAAAAAGGGTTCAAACTTGTACCCTTGGGATCAACTTTGAACCCTTCGTTGGGGTGCTGCTTTGTACCTGCAAAAAGGGTTCAAACTTGTTCCCTTGGGAGCAACTGTGCCCCCTTCGTTTGGGTGCAAAGCAGCACCGAAAGTTGCAAGAATGCGCCTTGACTTAAAGATGCACTCTTGGAACTTTGGGTGCTGCGTTGCACCCCAACGAAGGGTTCAAAGTTGATCCCAAGGGTACAAGTTTGAACCCTTTTTGCGGGTACAATGCAGCACCCAAAGTTCCAAGATTGCACCCTAAGTCAAGGCCCAGCTTTGGAACTTTGGACGCTGCTTTGCACCCCAACGAAGGGGTCAAAGTTGCTCCCAAAAGTTCAAGTACTAATATTGCACCCTCAAGAAAAGGTGCAAGTTACCACACTTTGTTGGTACCCGCAATCTTTAGCCTTAGAGATACAATGTTGTATTTATGCGGTGCCAATTTGCTCCATGACTGGTGCACAATTGTTCTTCTAAAGGTGTCAATCAGTGTCATACTGCCTACTCCTTTAGAAGTGCACTATTGCCCCGTAATCTCATGGAGCAACTTAGCGCTGATGTTAGCCTGTTTGCTCAGTAACTTAACAACGTTATTGTTATAATCTGCAGGGTAAAGATTGATGTAATTTGGAACTAAATGATGAAATGTGCGTTTGTGGTCTGTCAGTCAAAGTTGTTGTTGTGTAGGAACCCAAAATTTACCTAATCGCCTGAATTCCAATAAAATGAGCACTGTCAAACAAGCCTTCGAGGCATTTACATTCCTAAAGCATACATCATAATGTAAAGAAAGAGGTCAAATGTTAACAATGCAGTTGTCTGGAAAACGTACTTCAATGCTTACTTGTTCACAAGAATATGCTTATTACCAGTAAAGAATGACTACATAACAAGAGCATGCCACTTACATGTCTAAAGCGTACAGCGTATATAAAAGAAGAGATAAGAGGATAATGATACGTAGTTGTTGGATGCAATTTAAATCCAGACATACATCCATGAGAAAAATATTTGTGCAACAGTAACATACTCGGATCATCTTTGGCAATAACGCCATAGTCACGTGTAATTGACAGATCAGGAATATCACGAACATTGAGCAACAAAGATGTTGAACATTAATTTCGTCAAGAGATCTCACGTGCAAATATTCATTTTTCTCAACGTACTGAGATAATGAATGCAGCCTCTTTTCATGATTGTGACTTGCAAATATCTGATTAGGGGACTGCCATGTCTTCAATTTATATTTATGGGATAATAATTATGTAGAACCTCTCGTAAAGTAAACTGCGAAGAGTATACTGCATTGTCTAATCCACTTTCTGCTACGCAGTATTAATTGCATGTTACGAACCACTCAAACATTACCAATCTATTCAGTAAAATTATCCTCCCTCCTTGAAACAGCTGCATTTGTATGCGCAGAAACAGTTTGACATCATACGCAGCAGGCATCGTCATTACAAATTTCTAATACATGTATTATTCGAGGTCTTAGGTCATTTTGAATCTTGTCAAAAAGATGGGGAAACTAGTAAAATGCTGTACTTACATTAACATTTGACCCTTGATCTTTGAACAAAAGCCTCGCATTATTCAGAAAATATGCATCTAGTAATGCAGGTATATACAATGTATTAGAAAAGTAGTTTCAGCCATTTCCGAAATGTGGAGCATTTGGATAGGGAAATATTGACATGGTATTGACATTGACTTCTTAATATCTTAATTCCATTACAAAAAAAAAAAAAAAAAAAAAAAACTTCCTTCGCAGAATCATTCTGCCGTAATGCATGTACAAGTCATGGATATAGCCCCTATATATCTACTTCATTTGAATGTATACATGGAGTCAATTCTAAATTGTGGAAAGAAAAGTGTTCCGTCAGAACTACATCATATCATTTATTCTCTCACGCATATCGTAATTCGTGATTATAGTGATTTTCAATGTAAGTTCATTGACCTTTTGACTTGATGGAGTTGGATTTCACAAATAACAACAGTTGACAGCCATCTCTAGATGATGTATCTGAGGAATAAATTTGGTGGTCATATAGCTAAAACATGATGAAATTTGTTGAGAGTACATCACAATACTATGTTGGACAGTGCTTACCAGGTAAGACACAAAAATAGAATACCAAACTACGGAAATGAGGTTTCGTAATGATAGTATAATACTCCTGGAGTAAAGTGACTTAAGCTTGTATTTCTACAATTACATATTGACAGTAGAGTGCTTATCAGGTGCAGTTCAATGACCATATCACCTTTAATCTTGTCGGACTTCATCTATATTCTAACATGACCTGCATCTTAAGGGATCAGTGCAAATTAAAGAAAAATTGTATACAGTCCAATAAAAAGTTGTGAAGAGTACAAATTCCCTCGACTGCATTGTCACTGACATTATGTTAAGGGCAATATTATTCCCCTGCTTTCTGAAAAAAAAAAACAGATTTGTCAATATTGCCCCTTTTGTAATGCCAATAAATGTATATCTATGGCGAATTTTCTTAACATTTCTTGATATCTTTTTTTTTTTTGGGGGGGGGGCTTGACGTCAAAGATTTTGTAGCTTTTTCATCTAGTGATGGTGGCACTGAAACTGTAAAAAAAAAATATAGCTCTTTCAACAAATTTTCCCATATTCCTTGATTTTCAATGATGTGTTCAACTTCTAAAGTATTCTTACTCAATTCAGTCCTTTTGTATATTTTCCCTTCATTTCCCTTCATTTTGCATTGTCGACATAATCGATTACAGATTGATATACGAATGGACAACCTGAAAAAAAAAAAAAAAAACCCTGTGGCGACAATAAATCAATATATACCAGAGCAACTCTTGGCTGGTAATCTATCAAAAACAATTATTGAATGATATTGTTTATGAAATGCTGTAGTTTCTGTGACATTCGCCTGCTATGTAATGCTGAAGGCCTGCTGTGTAATGCTGAAGAAAGCACATTGTGTTTTTACCGTGCCTGGGATATTCTATTCCATAAACATAGAAGGCCGCAAACATTGTGGCGAAGGCAGGCACGATACCAGAGTTCCGGCAGATTTCACAGCCATCCAGCCAGATGGTGATGTCACTGGGAGGCAGCATTTGTCCCTTGATGACAATCGTGGGAGTTGGTTCTACGGGGTCCTGAAAGAGATTTTGGTTAAAAAGAAATGATAATTAATTAATATTAATTTTCTGGAGCAATAGTCAGTTTACACTGCACAGTTGTGCTTCATATACAGGTCATAACTATAAGCAGAAAATGGAAACTTAAGTTTTGATATTGACATATAGACAGATCCGGCCAAATAGGTTTTCCTAACTTTCTTGTTATGGAAATAAAACATAATGTTGAACAAAAACATTCCTCGTATAATTCCTGACGGAATTCCCCTCTCCCATGAAAACAATAACAACAAAATCTACCACTCACTTTGTTAGAGACATACAGCATGTCCTTCTCCCAGAGCAGAATGGGCATCAGGAGACAGCAGACATCACGTGTTAGAGCTGGAATAAAGAATAGATGTGGAATCACCTTCATTTCAGTATGAACTATATCTGGATCAATAAAAATGCTTATGAACTCTTGCAGGACCTTTGCTCTATGTATGGTCACAATTAGAGAACTGCCCTGTGTGGTCTGTTCCTCGCCTACTGGCTGCGTATGAGTGGGTGTCAATGTTCTCTCCATCTGGTTTCCTGTGGTCTGTCCACTGCTAGTTGACTCCATATTGTCCAGTGTTGATGTATTATTCCTCTGCTCTTCCATTCTTTGTCCATCACTAGATGGAGGCAAATAATTGGCTTTCAATGTTCTGTCCATCTGGTTTCCTGTGGTCTGACCACTTCTAGTTGACTCCATACAGTCCGATGTTAGTGTACTGCTCATCTGCTCTAGTATTTTCTGTTCTTCACACTTTGATTGCGCATCACTGTCAGTGTCCTGCCTTTGATATGGTAATGTTAAATTGAAATCAGCTTCTGGAGGGTTCAGGCTCGGGCCAATCAGTACTTCAGAGTCAATGCTTGACATTGAAATGGAGTCAAGTAGTACAACGTCATCGTTATCCATCACTTCACATTCCGCAAGGACATCTGGGAGGGAATCATCCGAGACTGCGCTTTCCATGGCACTGTCTCACAGTATTCCTTCCTCTTTGAGGCTAAATACAAATGTAGAAGTTTGCATTTCCTTGTAGTGTATAGACTTCCAGCGTCAAGTTGATCATCAAGTTCTTCATGTGTTGCTTCAGTTAAGAAGTAATTAAAGTCTTCAACTTTTCCTCTTCAGCTTTTTCCATTTGGGAAAAACCAATGTAAAACAGTACCAAGAATCTCTTTCAAAGTACAGCTTACATCAAAAATCTCGTGTCTTGTTCCCCCTCCTGAGGGAGATTTAACTTGCTTGTAGGTCTTTGTTTGTATGTCAAAATCAAGCCAGCCAACTTGTACACGTCTCCTTGTTTTCTGAGCATGCTTATTTCCTTGCTAACAAGTAGATCTAGATACATGTTCTTTCGTTTTCTTCGCCTTGTTTCGTAGCCGCTCTAATAATGATTTCCTGGGAATTTCTCCTGGATTGGCATCACTTCTTGTAGAGTTTACATAAGCTTTAACAGCAATGCGATCACCATACTTTGGTATATACTTCTGAAGACTTTCATCAGAGAGAATTCCAATGACCGTGGCATCAATCTGCAGGATATGAAAAATACATGAATGTTAAATAATACTGCTACTGGCATTAAACATAAAAAATTAAATTCCAACTAATTCACTGCACAAGAAAAATGTGTTAAGCTACATAATATTTATTATAAGCTAAAGTTATTACTAGTCAATCGACAACTACCACTACAGCTGTATGAAATAGATTAGCTCACACCAATTTGTCAAGCTGTCCCTCCCTCAGAGACCAACTAATTGGACAACAGTCCACGAATGCTGCTTTTCTTAGTCAGGACATGCTTTCCTTCTAGACTTGCTTCAAACTGCTTACATGTCATTTTCAAGGATCCATTGATAATTTTGCTTAAGAATATTATCTTGAATTTAGAAGAAAACTAGAAATTCTGCAGATTTGGCAAAGGCATGGGACGACAATATCCTCAAGGATTTCAATGCTCCTGGGACTTCAGAGAGCAGTAATCCCTGCATAAACATGCTGAAGGTTTTAGGAGTAAGGATGTGTTTACATTCAAATTCCACTGGTATTTCCTGAAATTGACTGCGAAACTTTACAAAATTTTGGGGATATCTTATATGAATAACCAATGTGCAGAAATTTGAATAAGTCCATGGCTGTACTGTTATGTAAATGGGATGAAACTTAAAATGGCATCCAGCTGTACACAATACCTACATGTATTCAAGACATGCCCATTTGCTTTTCATAATCCATTCCATTTGGAGAAAATTTAGAAAACTAGATGGATTCTCGACTGCGCGCAGTCAAAATTTATGCCTCTGCCACTGACACATTAATATTACACATTGACCTTCTAAAATTTTCAGAAACTTTTTTACCTAATTAGACCATCGACACTCCCATATGCATGCATGTTCATGAGACAAGTTTGAACTTGATTCGTTAATTGGTTCATACCATCCATAAGTTATCACAAGAACAACCTACTTTCATGTATACAACGACCTCTATGATCTTTGACCTCGTAACCCCAAAATCTAATCAGATCATTGTCACTCCCATGATCCAAGTTTGAAGTTGACCTGTAAAAATGTTTCTTATGTTATTGCGAGAACGAGTCATTGCGAGAACGAGCCATTTTCAGGTACATGTATAAAGTGACCACCATGACCTTTGATCTTTTTTGTGACAGCAAAATCTCATCAAATCATCGTCCCTCCCATATGCACACATGACCCAAGTTTGAAGTTCATCCGTCAAATGATTTTTAAGTTATCGAAGGAATAAAGACAGGACGGACGACATGAAAAACATAATGCCTCTGGCACCCAACTTCGGTGGGCGGAGGCATAAAAATTAAAATTCCTTGAGGTATAAATAATTCTTAGCATTAAAGACTATGTCTTCTTTCCAAAGGAGTATCAGTCTAGGCGGTTTACGGCCACTTGACCGAGGGCCCGCGAGACTGAGGGTCCGCGAGACCGAGGGCCCGCGAGACCGATTTTCTCCTATCATATTTTCCTTTATCACAAGTAATGCGCTTAAGGTACATAGAATAACTATGTCTCCTTTAACCTTAAGTCCCGTTTCTTCGGGATGTCCCACACCTTCAATTATAAACTTTCCGCGGCCCTTTATTACTTATATCTGTAATTTATTTTTTAACATAGACTGAAATACACAGGACTCGTATTCCTTATGTATTTTCTAAAATACCTCGCCGCTTATGATAGCAATCAATTAGATTTTGAAGTTAGAAGTGGGAGTTCCGTTTATCAAGGCTTGACTTTTAGGGGCCTCCAAACCATGTATAATGTATTTGTATTTAGTTGATTGTATTTTATTGATTTTGAATGGTTGAATAAAAGCGAATTGAAGTGAACTGGAATGAAATGAACTGAATTGAGAGGTTGATTAAGTTACTATTAATGATATATAGGGCCTACGTTTGACCCATTACTTTCTTTCATTTTTTGTTTTAACTTAGATTGAAATACCCAAAACTTTTTTATTCCGTGTTAATTTTCTAAAATTACCTCTGTCGATTAACACTTGATACAGGAAACAATTTTTAAGAGTGAAACTTCGTATTTCATACCTATAACACGGTTTACAAGAAGCAGGGGTCGCGGAACGTTTTTCAGTGTGTGGGGGGGGGGGGGGGAGGGGGCTGCGGGACCGGGGAGGTGGCAAGGTCAAGACCCCGCCCCCCCCCCCCCCCCCCCCCCCCCCTCAGACGGGAAGAATCTAAGGGCGGAATGTTTGGGAATTGAAATTCATGAGTGTTGTGATTTTTTTTTCGATTTTTTTTTTCGATTTTTGTGACGAACCAAAAGTGTGGGGGGGGGGGCTGCAGCCGCCCCCCCCCCCCCGCTTCCGCGTCCCCTGAGAAGGTACTGCGGTGAAGGGGGTCTTTGACGTCACTTTCCGAAAAAAAAATCGGATGAGAGGCGGGGGGAGCACTCACCAATATGCTACAGGGGGTGTGCTGCTCAGATGGGTCGCTTTTCTGGAAGAAATCGCTAAACATAGCGTGTAGTTTTTTGGTCGGAAAATCAACCAATTCCGAAACAGGTTTTTACTTCCTATCAATTATCATGAACTTAGCATCATTTGGTGTAGAAAGTACTGGCCAAGCAATACCATTTGTCAACTTTGCAAATGTCGGTGGAGCATTATGTCGTCCGAATGAATGCCATATATAATTCTAAACCTTATTCATTGTTTAATAATTGAAATTCCTCTCTAGGACTGGAATTTGTCAGAGCGGTGTGGCATTAGCCCTATAACGATCACAATTTGCTATTTTTGGTCTCACGAGCCCTCGATCTCTCGGACCCTCGGTCTCTCGGACCCTCGGACCCTCGGTCTCTCGGACCCTCGGTCTCGCGGGCCCTCGGTCAAGCACGTAGTAAGACCCCGTGTAGGCTAGGCTCCATGAGGAGTGCACCCAACCTTCTTTTTCGATATATACTAGGTTTCTTTGACAGTGTCTTGTCAATTCGAGGGTGCTCATACCTACCATATCTGAATAAAACCACTCCACTCGCTAAACCCGGTGCATTTCTGGCAATACGCAAAAACCCCCAAGACAGACATCAGAACAGAAATAGAGGTGGCCTATAATAAGGGTCATGTTTCAAAATCAATAGGGTAACATTTGATTTGAAAATGCGTGAGTTCCTCATCAATTTGACAATATTTATGAAAATGAGTTGAACAAGGCGAATGCCAAGCGTTGGTTTCACCTGTGCCCTGCAATCATCACTATTTTCTCGATCTTGCAGCTCAGCATTTTAATTGCACCCGAGTACATTCAATTATGACCACTGACCTACATCTACATGTATAACCTTATCACCTCAACTCAATTTCTGAGGGAATTTATACAATCCAATAGATTCAATTGTGGGGTGGGTTGGGGAAGGGGGTTAAACTTAACACTGTTTAAGCTTTTTTCTTAAACATGCAACCCCCTCCCCCAAACCACTACCCACGAGTAGTACGTATTGTGACACCCATCCCCATGGACCAGAGATGGTAAACAATTACATGTATATCCATGTACACATATCTGCATGCACCCAGTGAATGGATACCTATCCCCAATGAGGACATATTTTCCTACATCACCCAATCCCATTCCAAGCACAATTGCGACACTTATCCCCACACAGAGGCAGGACACTTAAAACCATGTTCACAAGATAATATATTTTTTATAAGCGTTGTAACTTTCATCATTGCATGGGAGCGATTTTTTAAAAATAATTTCAAAGGTTTCTTCTCCGTTGTCCTGTTGGCAATTATGTAGACGCTCACATTAGGTTCATGGATCGACCTTGGACGACCGGCTCTGGCTGTGCGACGCTGGGGTGTTCATCCAGAGCCATTTCAAGACAGCCGTTGAGGTTGGGAAGCTGAATCTCTGCCCCGTGATGACCAGCCACTTTACTAGAGCCTACTTTGTTGTGAGAGATGACTCTTGATCATAAATGCGCTGAGGACTTGGTTGATGAAGCTTCTGCCACTTCGTGACATGATTCACCAGTAGCGAGTCTACAACTATGCTTTCACGAGCCAGACGGGTGGTAGAAAAATGCGTTTGGTCTAATGGCAGCAAGGTTCCGATGTCTTCTGGTCACTTTGCCTTTAACTCCAGAGAGAACCATGAATATTACTCATGCATGTTGTGTCCTACACAACTTTCTACTATTCAGAAACCTTACAGTTGATGTAGCTACACTTGATAATAAAGATGACCAGCAGCACAATCATGAAGTAACTTCAGGTTCGTGGAGACACAATGACCATCTGCCAGATGGTCATGATGGAACAACTGTAGTGTGGCAACACAAGCAGAGCAGCAAATACGCAAAGGAACTACCTCGTAGTGTTTCAACTCACCCGTAGGCAGTGTGCCATGGCAAGATGAGATACCAATCATTTAGATCAGTGTGACCAAATGACATCGCAGTAGCTTCCTCTGCTTTTGGCATTAAGCCACCAATAATATTAGGAGACAACATGCCTTTACCAAGGTTCCCTGATGCTCCTCCAGAAATCTTCACTAGCCTGCCAACTTTATCTCGTTGAGTTTTTAGCTATGTCTGCAAGCGCTAGTGTGGTTGATCACTAAACTGTACCTTCCACCCCAATTTCCATGGTTTTTGTTGACTGATACAGCAGCTTCTTAGCCTTCTTGTTATTAAAGTCTTCACAAGCCTTATCATAGAGTATCGGGTGCTGTTGAACCCACCCAAAATAACGTGTACCGTTTCTTGGTCAGTTGAAACTAATAAGGGTGGAAGCATGGTCTGTTTCCTCTACTTCGGTGGTTTGGGAACTTCCCGAGGAGCTTCATTGCTAGATTCATCACTAAGTTTACGCAGTGGTGGCGAATTGTCTGCATCTTGATTAATAGATCGAGGCATGTAAATACTGAGCAGGAGAAGAACTCTTGCCCCTTTATACCACGGCATTTGCTCTTCCTTTTCGGCCTTTTGCAGTTATTAGGCATAGAGAAGATATAATGAAGACTCGAAGAGCACAGGTAGATACATTCACCAGCCATTCAGAGTCCAGTTAGATGAATAATATCAAGCAGTTTTCAAACATGGATCAGGCATTGGAATGCCAAATCTTCACCAATATAATAGTATACGCAACTGTAAGCAACAATACGCAAATGCACGCCAGATCTATGCAAGTCTACGCAAATGACCACCTAACACTACGCAACACTACGCCATTAGGAAGAAAGATTTGCGGTGACACCATGTGTATGTAGTCCTTAACCGGATCGTTGTTTGGAAGAAGAGCTTAGAAAGAGGAGAAACGAAGAGGGAAGCGACATATGGGGGTTGTGAGGAGGGCAAAAAGTGAAGAGTGGGAGACAGTAATGGGCTGGAAGTTGAAGTTGCACTAGTGGAGACAGTAGAGAAAGGAACACAGAGAGTGGTAAGGAAGAATAGTGTGAGAATCAAGTAAGATGTTCGGACATCGTTAGAAGGGGAAAGATGAAATAGAAGGGAAGAGGAAGAGGAAGGAGTTGAATGTTGGAGAATCATGGCGATAGGGGAGAGCAGTGAAGATTCATGAAACCAAGAGGAGAACGAAGTCGGCGAACATTTGAATTTCAATTTGTTCTTTTCTTCTTTTCATTGCCCCCCCCCCTCTCTCTCTCTCTCTCCCTTCTCTCCGCATATTCTCACCTCTCCTGTACTTATCCCTCCTTATTTCTATTAATCGTCCTTTCTCCATTGATTCGCATTCCATAGCCACACTGTTCATCGACTTCGTTCTCCTCTTGGTTTCATGAATCTTCACTGCTCTTTCTTCTTCCAAACAACGATCCGGTTAAGGACTACATACACATGGTGTCACCGCAAATCTTTCTTCCTAATTAACTTCACCATGCAAACCTTCAAACAACACACACTACGCCATGTCATACGCGAGCCCCAAAAGTGCATTCGTGTGAACACGGTTTGATGGCGTAGTGTTGCGTATAAATGGCGCACAATTGCGTAGTGTTGCGTAGACTTGCGTAAAATCTGCGTATCGGTGCTCTACGCGGAGGGTACGCGAAAAAATTAAACATGTTTAATTTTTTTCGTACATCTCGCGTACCTATTTTGCGTCCCTCGGCGTACTGTTACGTTGAGTTGCGTACTCACAGCATACAGATGCGTAATGTTGCGTAGTGACTACGCAACAGTACGCAACTCTACGCAACTACGTAAAGCCCGGTGTGAAACCCCCTTTAAGAGATAGGTGAGGTAAATGGTAAAGACATGGGGAGGTGCGATTACAGAATGCGCAAAAAAGATGATGAAAGTAAAACGAATACAAGTTGTATTACTCGAATGGGCATGTTGGGCAGTAATCTGATATATCTGTTCATAAAGAATATTCTATTTGAAGATACACGTCAGTTTTTTTTTTCAATAAAACATAAATTAAAAAAAAAAGATACACGTCAGTTTAATTTGTCGGAATTATGTGGAAAAGTAATAAAACCGGCTTTCCTGGAGGGTACAATTTTACATTGAAAACACTTTCACATGTACAGTTCTGATGTACACTTTTGCACATATTTCTGTTCAGAATTTACTTTTGTTTTATAAGATTTCATTTGATAAATAAACAAGCAAAATAGAGCCAACATTATGTTAACGTTCAAAATGAATCTTCAGATTGCTTAGCAAGACGGCGGTATGGAACATTGATCATCAAAGGCACAAGGGCACTTGTGGAATTCTTTTGTACATCAAATAGAAAGCTGAAAACCATTTGAATAATTACAGCTAGTTGGAACTCCACCTCTTTAGCCTCCTAGGTTATGCGTACGATGTGATTGGACACTACCATGGGAATCATGTATTCTGCGTTATTTTTTCGCAGACCCTTTTCATCATGGACTCAACTTCATTTGAAAAAAAAATACAGTACTTTCGATGAATGATTATAGAATACGAAAGAAAAAGTTTTCCGATATCAAAAAATGCGTGTACATAATACGAGCACGAGGGTATGTAATATTGCATCAAGTGTCGAGCAACACCATAATTATGAGGTCTTTGTTTGAGACTAGTTGGGGGCGCAATACTAGTATTGCACCGTCAATGACCGTGGCAAGATCGAACCCCAAATGCACATTATAAGAAGCAAAGTTCCACCATTTTTGCAAATCGTGTAGTTTGCACCCATTCCCGCGACTTCGAAACCTTCTAGCTCCCTTATTGAACCGTTTTTCTTAGTGTGTAGGGAAATGATTGTTTCCATATCTTTCTTGAGGAGGATTCAACGCATTGGGATAGAGACGATATTCTCGTAAAGCCAAAGATTGGCCGTTTACGCCACAAGGCATGCAATTGATCAACGTCTTCAAAAATAATTTTACCCAGATTATCCACTGCGTCATCGTTGAGACGAGTTAGTGACCTGAATGATTCGCTTCATTATACTTAGTTTTATGTTCCGTGCTGTTTTCTCCTTTAAAAAAAAAAAGATACAAACATGACAGTATTAGTTAAATGTCACGATATTCCTGTTAGTTTTGTGTTCAATATTGTTTCCTGCTCAGAATAGTTACAGAAGTGACAGTACTGGTTTGATGATGTCACGATGATGAACTGATGCGCAGAATCGACCAACGAATCTGGGAATGTGACATCTGATCGCTGAGGGAACATGTTGAGCAATCGTTAGGCTTGCTCAAACACAGAAAGAACGTTTAGTTATGATATCATACAGACTTGCAGCTGAGATTGTAGTCGTTGTAGTCGTTCTGAGGTATCTTACGCAGACCTGCATGTGCAGGTATACATATTAGTTTTATTATATGTGGGGAAAAAGTATTGCCTTTCCTCTTTGCCACGATTCAGTATCCACGAATCACGTACTCATTTCTCGAAACGGAAGAGAACAGGCTGATTGTCAGTCACGTAACCTTCATTACACCTTAAGAACGCACTCTATACATCTATCCTCCCTATCCAATGCACCCGCTCCCTTTAATACAGCTGTAGTGACTTTTAGTTTCATAGTGCTCTAAATGCAAAATTCAGAGAGTTGCCTATTGTAACACCTATCAGTATTTGTGATGCTATGACCTAGATTTTGAAATTGGCTATTATGACGCATGCAGCTGGCGCTTAAAACAATTACCGCATGTGTGTACGCCGTATTAGGACAATTACCCCCTACGGACAATACAACCCCTCGGCCAAACACTGGTTAGTGATAGAATTAGGTTCAGGACCTTGAAGAGGCAATATTATTTACGTGAATTCAAACATATCAAATGCACTACGGCTGGAAGCAAGACAAAGTTACAAAACAAGCGCTTACCTGAGTAAATGAATAAATGAATATAAAAACAGAATAAAATCATATGTCTTGCCCATTGGAAAAGACACATTTAAGCTGTTATCAAAGAATTTTCTATTTACTGCTCCTCATTTTTTTTTTTTTTGGTTTTTTTGTATGTCGTGCATATTTGTTTTACCAACATTCAATTCTCTCGCAATTATTTTGCATTGTTTTGTTTTTATTGTGACGTACATGCCGAAATAATTTGTAAATGCAACCTGTACTTTAGAGGAAAACGATAATGGGGTAGTTAACTCCAAGTGCTCAAATGGCACGAACATGTTTATCTCATGTTTTCATCTAATTCACGCGATTATAAGAACTGCTTTAAGATAAAAATGTACTCTTTAGATTAGACGCCTTGATATGGAAAAATCAATACTTCTGACACAAAATGAACGGGATGTACTGCGTCGTTATGGTCAGTTCACCATCCATTAAAACTGCACCGGTGCATATAGGCAAGATGACGGCCTGTGCCCACAAGGACGATGCTGACCGTAGGAGCGGTCATTGCTCTGGTGTTCAGTGTCGATCGTCTGGCGAGTCCAGACGGGAGAAAGATTACAGCATTGATGTGTAAAAGAGTTTGCATTATTGGTTGGTTGAGCTGACCCACAAGGTTAAATACGATGCAGATTATCGAAACGTTATGACAGTAATCAGGACACTTGATTGCTCGTCGGAATGGCTATTTAGGAAAATCCATTTGTCAGCTATTATAGTCCACTAGAAAGAAATTTCGCCAGGGAATAAAACGTGGCAAGGTGTCAGAGAAAGCCAGATTGTAAACATCAGGCATGCATAATGAAGAACGATTATTAAGTTATGAACGGCGGAAGGTTATCTTTTCCCTATTGTTTTGTAATTATGGCATAATTTGGATGGATAGTGATTGACTTTATTGCTGTTCGAGGTCAAATCCTAATCACCGCCCGCATTCCTTGATGACACTTTCAGTAGGGAAAGGAGGATGCTACATTCCCCGTGATTTGAGGACACAAAAAAGACACAACTAACAAGGGACAACTGATAAGACCTATGATTGGATGTTAAACGTGTTATGATAATAATGTTGTCGCATTTCCGCTTGTTGTGGTTTACGTGCAATTTACGGATGGCATAATGATATGAGAGGTGTTCCAGTGAATGCTTCTCATCTCTCTGTCGGATCGCATAAAGGGCACGAAAGATTTCTCACACAATACAAAGAAAAAGAGATGAAGATGAAACGTCGATTATGTCTACTTACATTGTTTTTGTTTTAGCGTGTGTTGCATTTTAGCAATTTAGTGTAATTCATGCTCAATCGTATTTTTAATGTATTCAATTGACGTTCAGACTGTTTCCTCATCATCCATCACACGAAATGATAATGAAAGTGTGGGTATATGACCATGATCCTTGAAATCTTTCAGTGACTAACAGTGACTAAGATATCGTTATCGATATTTATCCCTCAAGTATTATCTCCTTCTTTTTTCGAGATTGTATTGAAAGTCCGTGTACCGCTTTTGGTAAAAATTATTTTGGTCGTTCCTTTTGTCGAATAAGGCTGTGATTCAGTTGTGGAGTTTGAATAAGATTGTGTTGCGAATGATGATGATAATAATGAGTTCATTTGGAGAAGACGTTAACTGGGTGATTAAAGATATTGTTTACCATTGGGAGGAGTGATTTTAAAATGTTCGAGTTTTTATGCATATACACTTTGTATGTGTATATCAGTTGTATCACAAAAATCCTACCATATAGAAATTTCGCAATAAAGCCTGAAATATAAGGAGATATCACTATTTTTTCTTGATAAACCATAACTGTAAACGGTTTAGTCTAGAAAGAATTTCTATTGTAACTATTGTTCACATTAACTGTTTTAACAATACTTAACACTGGTGATAATGAGAAAATTGTTTGCACTGGTAGTTCCTATTCGTAACTCACATTTTAGATCTTTGAAGCACAAAAGCTGAGTTTTTGTTTTATCTGCAAATGGTAAACAATGCCATTTAATGTTGATTTTAGAAATATGTAAAGCCATTGATATTCTTGACTTTAATTTCCTGCGCTCTAAATGCAACTGCTCCATTCTAGTACATTGTAATGTTTAAATTGCGTGTGTTCAACACATTTCAATGCAAATTACTTTGTTGTGGCATTGATAGTCACCGTGTACGGTACATCATTTCACCATTTTTTTTTTCATGTTCATCTGTATTTCGTAATTTCTAGTGTATAAAATACTTATTTTCTTTCAAACAGGGATAAATATGTGGAGAGTTTATATCTACTTTTTATACCAATTATGCATCATCTAATGTTGCTTTGATCTTTTTGTCACTTTGGGCGGTTTTCCTCTTTCTTCCGGAATGGTGGATGGGCTCGTATTACTGTCTCTAGGTGTGTTTGTGTTGTTTTACTTTGTGGTGGTATTGTGTGTGCTGCAATTCAGTGAATCGTAAGCAAGTCAATGCAACTCAATACACATACATTATTGTGTCGGGTACATTCTGTCGGGTAAATGTATAGAAACCTTAATTATGCCATATAATGCAATTCCCGAATGGATTGAGGTAGGAGGTCGGGTTAAAATGTGTGCGCTCATGAATGTAAGTGTAATCGTGTCTTTCCGGTTGCTTTGATGATGTGGCATGTATAGTTGGTCGTCGCAAGTTTGATGCGCTGATTCACTATACCAAATCCTACGGTTGACTATCACTATTAGGACGTGAGCAGGTGAAATGATATTATGTTCGTCGAATTCCTCTTGTTGTAAATGAAATGATAAATGTTCAGTGCCTCTGTGATTCAATACGTTTTCAAAGCAGATGTTACATGTTTCACCTTAAGAAGGACTATCGTTTGTGGGTTTTTTTCAAATATCATTGATTTTTTTTTCATTTCTTGATATTGATATAATTTTCGTGTGTTCCTTTTTTATGTTATCCGCAGAGTTATTAGTACAAAGTGCATTATTTTGTAGGGCAAGCTATCGCGTTCTGAGCCACTTGAACCCTAGCCTGTCTGTGTTTGTCATTTTGTTGATTGATGAGTATGATAACCTGAATACACTTTTGGTGTAACGCGTACACGGTGGTGTATAAATTTACGAGGCTAGATTATGTTTGATAGAATGCCCATCAAGACACATTTGACTGAGAAAGTGTCAACTGCGAACATTTTGCAGAATTGTAACCTGAGGTAATGGTGTATTGTCAATAAGTATAAGTAAAATACCTGTAGTCTAACACGGTGTGTGGTGAGGGCGTGTCTTCTGAGAAAGTTGGTAATCATGGTAATAAAAATCAGAATGATTTCAAGTATCCATTGTGACGTAGTCCAGACTTGTCTACTCTGTAAACGTAAAACCAACAGAGTCAAACAGATGAATGGTGAAGATTTTTAATTTACCAGTTACATAATTTCAATTTCAATTCAATTCCAATATATTTCATACTTCTCGTATTTATCAATGTTATATCAAAAGTAATAGCACAAATTCTTGTACCTTGTCAATAATATACAAAACAAACAAAATACAATTTACAATGTACATGCATGGTATACACAGTAGTTATAAGAACTGCTCGGTTTGGTTATACAAAGAGAAGTATGACGGGACCTACATGAAAGCAAGCTGGTTTGCTGTAATTCCCGAGTTATCATTGTTTGTAAAAGAGAAACAGAGAACGAATAAAACTCAAGACCAGATGATAATTATTATTATATATACCAAGTAAGGAAAACGGGAAGTGATTTTATGATTAAAAAAAGAAATCAAAAGAAATAACAGAATACATATTGACGATAAAATCCAAGTTAGGTCAGATATATTATATAAATCTGAAAGGTTATCATAAATATACATATACATATATATATATATATATATATATATATATATATATATATATATATATATATATATATATGAAGAGTTTGTTTGCAAAAACCGATAAGTCCATATTTGCCAAATGGAGATATTTGCGATTAAAGGTCAAGAAAAATGAAGACAATAAGAAAATTTTTGCTTCTTTTGACCATAACTTCAAAAATATACCTTTATATGTAGTGACCAATATATCATTTAAAAGGTATTATTTTATACTTTATGACAGAGGCCGTACTTCAAAATCTTCAAAAATGGACTTATCGGTTTTTGCAAACAAACTCTTCATATATATATATATATATATATATACACACACACAGAGGAGAGATGTTGTACTAGTATGTGTTGTGTATTACTAGTAGTAGAAGAGAACAATATCTGTATGTATGTATGTATGCATGTATATATGCATGTGTGGTTGTATTCAGCTGTCGTTATCTCAATATGGCAGATGTAGACTAGGATGAAAAAAAGGATGCTACCTGCGTTTATGTGACTATTAGTTACTACAAGATAGAGCAAAGGTGAGAAATTATAAGAAGACCACATGAAGTCAGTCTATTAGAACGCCATGATACAGACTGAACGTTTTAAAAGGCTTATCTGACTCTGCAACTAAAGGTAACACAGAGTTGTTTGGAAGTATACGTCTGCGCATTGACCGTATCTTAAATCAAATCAGGCGATCTCCCTTGCAAATAATGATATTATTTCAATCGTTCCGCAGGGAAACTGATGAAGAATTGATGTGCGGTTTCCTAGCAACAGTCAGGAGGCATTATTGTGATGAAACTGAGAAAAACACTCAATGTCTTTTCACAGAGGACCGTAATTGAAATAGGGAATATCCGGACCTTGAAACTTACCCTTGAAGACGTGCTGGAGACCTGTTAAACTAATTCACGGTTAGCAATACGAACACGAGGCGAACTCTTCTATCAGTGAACTCTGTAAGCAATTTGCCAGGCAATATTGAGAGAGATTCTGGTTTCTCTGGTTTCCAAATTGAGAGTGAAAAGTATCGCC
Organism: Diadema setosum; assembly: GCF_964275005.1. Lineage (NCBI taxonomy): Eukaryota > Metazoa > Echinodermata > Echinoidea > Diadematoida > Diadematidae > Diadema > Diadema setosum. The sequence continues at coordinate 1,677,457 of NC_092689.1, read as the reverse complement.
GGCCGTCCATTGTGTAGGCATAATGACGAAGTCATCTGTAGTTCATACGTGTTTGATTGTTTATAATCACTTCTGTTGTATCGTATCTTTTACAAGTTCTTGATAATTTAATATTCTAAAGTTCTCAATGCCATTTCCAAGGGCTTACCAGAAAAAAAAAACAACAACAACAAGAACAAATATCACCCCACAACATGTCGATACATGCGAACGTGGCGAAAGGAATGCATACTTTTCTGGTGTATTCATTATGTCTGCTATCCAATGAAAAAAGAAAAGTTTACCTTTTGCAGTCATTGCCAGGGATTTATAACTGAATAACTGAAATAACTGAATAACCGATGACAGATTCTGAATCATCTTTCAGACAGCAAAGATTGGAAGCTGTTGTTGCACTACGTGCAGCGTGCAATTCATCAGATCATTTTATCAAATGCACACCGAGTCTATTTCAATGATACTAGAACTATACAAATTCGAGTAGTACTATCATGACTATTTAGGGTCGCACTAGCAACACGTGATGTCAAACCTTCGTGCAATTGCAATGTCCCCAATTGACAGGAGGTTGCATGCCCTTTTTAGGAGATTGTCAGAGTCACAACGTTTGACTGATAAGAATATCTTGTCATCGCTTGTGGCAGCATACACACACGCAAACACACACCCAACAAAAGAAGTATGGCACTTAGGAATACATCAAATATTTGAATTTGAATTGCAAGATCTCTGCGTCACGTACGAAACCTCTATAAGACAATATTATTTCGCCCCCTGAAGGCAAGCGCAAACAGGCTTCCGTCGTGTGACAGCGTTTGTGACTCTTGATCGGGCAACGGACGTTGGGTAAGGTCTCACTCACTGTTTAAGTCTATCTGCTGTAGCCTTCTTTTTTCCAAGATTATGATGCCTGTATTTTTTCTTTCTTGTAGCTTGCCTCATCACTCATCGGATTTACTGTGAGATCATGTAATAAAATAATATTTAGTTCTATCTATCTATCTATCTATCTATCTATCTATCTATCTATCTATCTATCTATCTATATACAACTGCCATTCGTTTTGAAAGAAACGATGGACCTGGATTTTGTATTAAATTATGTTCTACTCACACTGTCTTGAACATAAATAATATAGTCATGTTTAATGGTGGGCATTGTGGTAAAGTGGTATATATGACTCTTGCCTTGTAGAGAGTTCGAGTTCTATTGTCCTTGACAAGATGTCTTAACAGTTTACACCATGTCCATTTCGACCAATGCAGGTGAAAAAGTTGGTACCTGGAATAGCTGTGGGGTAGTAATAATGACAGTGTCCTTTCTAAGAATATAGCGCTAAGACTGAAAAGGCTACCATGGCTTAATAAAACCATATCACTAGTTATATTAAACACTATTAAGTATAACCAGACTATTGATTAACATTGATCAATATTATTATCACTGTGTATCCGACAAAATTAGGGCGTTTGATAATCAAGGAAGTGTTCTCTTTTTAATAGCTAAGAGTGCTATTGGGGAAGAAGCTGCCTAGTCAATACCAATATTAGTTATCTCATCAAAAATATATCTTCCAATGTATGAAGACAAAATATAAGAGCCTCCTTTTCTATGTCTATTGCAATGCATTTTTGTTCTATCGAACAGACACATCTTGAGGACGATAATAATCATCTCTTGTAAGCACCAAGGAAGATTATCAGAGATGATCAATTAGAGCCCAGAGGCACCCTACCTTGTCAGCAACATCGATCATTTTATGATCTAGGATTCTGTCTGTCAGCTTGTGATTTCCATGTCTTTTTGCCAACAGTTTGTGGTACAGCTTCTCATCGCCTATAACAGCCGCGTCAAAGCCTCGTCATGTTGGACGCAGTCGGAGCCGTGGAGACCACTTTTGGTCAGGTCAACAGTGTGATGGTCACCGCTGTCCTTGGGGTGATCGTCACCGTGCTCGCCCTCCGTACCATCGTCAGACCAAAGGGCTTTCCCCCCGGTCCTAGAGGGCTGCCTGTTGTCGGATCCATTTATGGTATGGCGCTGAAAGTAATCGATGAAATTCCTTCCAATTTTTGCTATATGCTAAATGAGAGCCAGAGCGCATGTGTGAATAAAAAAAAAAAAAAATGGCGCTATTACAACAATCAAAAGAGAAATTATTAGATGAATGATATGTACCGTTACATGCTGCATGTGCAGAACATATTTTGCTGTAATAGCCGAGTTGTAAGATAAGCGTCGCAAATCTGAAAGCTGTGGACTTGGGGCAATAAAGACCGAGTCTTCATTTAGCTTTTCTTTTTTTTTTTCTTTTTTTTTTTTTTTTGGTGTTCCCTTACAATGTCAGATGTATTCAACACTTTTTTTTTCAAGGAAAACCAAGCAGAGGAATTCTCGATGAGACAAGATATACACGCAAATTATTCTGTTATAAATATTACCTTTACTCTTCTATTCATGTTTGAATTAAGACGTTAACAATTGAAGTTTGCCGTGATCGTTGTAGTTATTGTTGTTGTTTACAGTTCAAATTGTGTGCTAGCCAACAGTCTTCTGAGTGGTTTCATTTTTTCAACATCACATCTGTTTTGCCGTCATCATGGTTACACTTTCTTTTAGTTTCATAATGGGTTTGATTGGATACCGGATAGTTCTTTAAAGAGGTATAGCACGATAAAATGATTGTCATGTCACGTGACTTGTGCAGTAAGTTTTAAATAATCACTTGAAATCTTGCGCTGAAACTTGTGTAATTCTGATTTCCTGATAACATATTCTGTGTATCCTCACATGAATATTGCATCTAGCATGAAATGTTAAAGTTCGAATCTCTCCCCCTCCTCTCTCTCCCGTTAGGACAATCTCTCCCTATCTATATATTTCTGTTGGAGTATACCTTTCTCTATCTAATCGTTTTGTTTACACTCGTCTATGTCCTCATTCCATCACTTATCAGTACTATCACAATAAAATATTTTATCATCTTTTTAGATCTCCTTTTAAGAGGAACATAGTCGCTTAAACCGAGTCCGCTGTTGTAAATCAATAAATAACATTATCAAAATAAATGTAACAGAATAACATTACAACAAAAGAACAGAAGACAACAGATGACACTAAATTTTCGTTTTTTAATTTTTAAAACTCCTCGACAGATATGACAGACCGTCCGGACATCATCTTTGATAAGTGGGCCAAGAAGTACGGGGACGTCTTCGGCTTCAAGGCAGGCGAGCGCTGGATGGTGGTCCTAAATCGCAAAGACGCCATCAAAGAGGCCATCTTGAAGCAGGGAGCGGAGTTTGCTAACAGACCTTGGTTCTACTCCGGTACGCTGAACTTGGCCCATTGTACTATATCTGTCATAATATTTATTTATCATCTGTACCTATCGGGTTCGAGAGATGTGTGCACGCACTTCCAAATTTCAAGGTTACAAAAAGGCCAGCGAAAAGCAATAGTAAGATACTATCTTTATACATGGAACGTGTGTGTGTGTGTGTGTGTGTGTGTGTGTGTGTGTGTGTGTGTGTGTGTGTGTGTGTGTGTGTGTGTGTGTGTGTGTGTGTGTGTGTGTGTGTGTGTGTGTGTGTGTTTGAGTGTGAATTTTGTTAATATGGAATGATGTTCTTTTTTTTTCCAGTGAGCATCCAGCAGTGCTCAAATATTTGACTTGCGACCTGTTGTTCGATAAGTGCCATAGAAAACCAGGTGAAAGGGCAGACGTGGTTCTCTCCCTGCGTGCTTTGTTGTTTTGATAACTCAAAGTCGATTTCATTTCTTCTGTTATCTTTTTTTTTCCAAGTTTGCCATCTCAATAGGCTACTTTCACGGCAGCGCAAAACAAAACAAAAAGGTGAAGTAAAGTTTTAAAAAAAAGGAACACAACAAAGAGACGGCATGCAGAAAATTTGTGCGAAAATGTACCGATTGCCTACATCATTATTCTTACACAAAGCTCGCTCGTTCAACCATGAAGGACAGCTCCTTATTTGAACTCGCTACCTTCTCCAATTTCAATTTGTTTGATGTTTTTCTGTTTTTGTTTTGTTTGTTTTCTTTTCTTTCTTTTGGGGGTTACAAAAGTATATGTACATGGTAGAATCAATTGGATGCGTGGCAATAGATCGCATTGGTTTACGATTTATTCACGAATTCATGTCAGCTTTTAAGATCTAGTGCTTCAACTAAGTGCGAAGGGACTGGTTTTGGTTGAGCCTGTATACCTTCATTTAAGTGTGTCACCACGTCCAACCTAAAGTAAGATTAGCATCATAGGTAATGCAGTTGCTGATAGTGGTGGAAGAACTCTCTGTCGGCCACCCCTCCCCCTTCTCATTCCACAACGCAGTGAATGTCATGATTAGTCACTTCTTTGCCTTTTTTCTACTGTTTACAGCTGTTTGCTGATTCAGAGCAGACAGAAATCAGAGATCACTTTTGTTCTTATCTAAATTCACCAATGCAATTCTTGTGAATTCATAGCCTAATGGAAATATTATGACTGATAAATTACGAATTTTGCTGTCAGGAAGTGCTGTATTTGAGCGATTTTAGATCAAGCATCTTTAAGGAAAAATCATATTGTCAAGATGCAAGGGGCTGAACTTTGTTTTACTGTCCGCCCATCTTTTCAATGATTTTACCCTTATTCGAGGATGCTGAATCCGACAATCCGACTCTGGTGGCTATTTTAAAAGCGATTTTACGTTTTTGGTTTGTTTTGTTTTTTGCAGAAGTGTCAGTAGCTGTTTTTTGGTTTTTTGTGTTTGTTTTTATTAGAACAAATTGAGATCAATTACAACATTTACAACAATCATTACATGATTACAAATCACAGCAAAACAAAAAGGTTACACAAAATAGAAAGGTACATCAGCAAAAATATAATACTCTTAATTAACATCATCCATCTCCCTGCCCCCCCCCCCCCAAAAAAAAGCAAAGTGATGACTTTATATAAGTTTAATCAAAACAAACTTAAGTGATTTAGTAAATATTATAAAATTTACAACAACAAAAATCATAATAAAAATGCAATAGTTTTCTTAGCAAATAAATGATAACATTGATGGACAACAGATCATGGTCATATAAAGCAATATACATGTATAAGATTTTCAATTACTACATCAAATAAAGTGAATTACAATTACTAAGCTTGGGTTGTATGACAAAATATGAAATATGTCCACAATCAAGTATTGCTAAGATAAACACATAGAGTGCAGTATCATAACAAAAAAAAGAAACACTAAATCTCAGCAAATTATCTTATTTGAACATAAAATAAAACAATTATGTTCTAATGTTCTTATGATGTGTTGACTATATAAAAAAAATCATATATCAAATCGCCACTTTTTGAAATGTGCAGGTAACTTATTTCTTTTCTTGGCTATTGAATGTTCTAGCTCCTGTTGTTTTTTCACAAATGCTTTAAACAAAGCATAATTTGGCAGATTATTCTTAAATTTACAGATGTGTCAGTAGCTGTTAATTTCTACCTTTTCTTTACGACTGAAAGCATCTTATGAGATATATCTCTTTTGCTATCTTAATGCGGATTATCATTGTGGCGGACATTTTGGACAAATTTGCTCAACTGAAATATAAATAACGATACAAAATATTGGTTTCACTATGTGTTCGTATGAAAACATACTAATGAGACATAAAGGTACATTTTGGGGTTATCTTGGTGTACAATGATATTGTAACGGGCATAATGGATACTGTTTGGCTGACTTGAAGAAAAAAAAAATCAGTTTTGTTCGACTGAAACATTTTGAATATAATAGGGCCTCTCAAAATCCTCAGAGATCAAAGGTCGTATCAAAGGTTGAGTCATCTAGGTTCCCATGCCGCAGTTCTCAAGGAATGTATTAATGATGAATGATGATTGTGCGGTATTTGAGTGCATGAGGGATGAGATACTGCGAGTATGTTGGGGATGCGGATGTTTTGCTGTTGGGCTTGTTCGAGGGTGTGGTGGTGGTGGTGGGGGTGGGTGTGGCCGCGGGTGCGTGGCGGTCTCTTGCTGCACTTCCACTCATGGCGACGACCAGGGAGAATTCCGCCCGACCATCCGGGGGTTGCATCTCTTTTATTGACTCTGGTTGTTCTGCATGAATGATTTCCGAGTAGCCTAGTCTTTTCTTGCCAGCCACTTTCTCTAAATCCAGAGACAGTGTCCAACAGCCTCAGTAGCCTAGTCTTCCATGCCAGTCACTTTCTTTAAAATCCAGAGAGGACAGCAGCCAAAACAGCACAACCACAATACTATTATGTCAGGTGATGTGAAAAGACTGTGTGTGAAAACCAAACCCTTTATTGTCCGGAGTAATTTCCAACTAGATACCTACACAATGAGGAATCAACCCCCTCGCAACCACAATCCCAGGGCTTCGGCGATTCTGTATACAAGTTGTGAATAATGATGGCAGTTTCAATACACTTGTTGGTAGACCTAAGCTGTTGCTAAAAAGGGACTTGGACACCCGTATAGTACCAGGTATCATTCCAGTATGGTAGGGAATTGAAGTTCAAAAGACTTAAGCGGACAATGGATAATGCGAGCCTGACTTTTTATACGGATTGCGTAAGACTACCGAGGCTTTCTGCCCGTATTTTATCCGCTCTGCATTTAAGACAAGACAAGCAAAGGAGCAGATTGCATGAATACAAGCGTCGCTACGCCCCATCCATAAACTATAAAAGACGCACAAAGCAAGGCTCAATTTGTCTTTCTCCTTAATCTATCACTTGATCACTATTAACAAGATGAACTCACAAAAAACAAACAAACAAACATCAGACAGATGATGAAACACTGTCAGGCCCAAAATCTATTTCGGCCACCCAGACAAAATAATAGTCAAAAGATGTGAAACAAAATCTGTAACGATAAGATTCTGCGAGCACTTACATACACAATCCACACTAGGGTATATAAAATCCCAACGTTGTGAACAGGGGTGATACGTTTTATACAGCGGAAAGTGTAATGGATCGCAAGGACAATGGCATCTGACAGATCGCCATTTGAAGTAGCTGTTAACACAATTAAGCATCATCAGTTATCCCAGCGCAAAGGAAACAATCGCGAGTGACAAATGAGTATTTCTACTCATTTTGGAATATGAACAGATTCTGGGTCAAGGGTATGTCATATTGTTTGAACGCATACATTTATTTTTCATAAAGCATCATCTATAATGCCTCTACGATTTTTATTGACCTTGGCTAGAAGTGATACATTCCCTTTCATTATCTTTGATGATAAGCTATTTCGTAGTTCGACTTTCCACATGGGCAGAAAAAAAAAACAAGGTTATTTTGCCATAACAGGCATGCATGTTTAAATTCATTGAGATAAGCATCTGTGAAGTAATGATTATTCATGTAATCCTTAATGGTGATTGCCAGCACCTCCATTTGACAGCAGCAAAGTGTTCATGAAAGCCTCGTATTTGGCGACAATAATAGAAATAGTTTGTTACTTCATATCAATGCATATGAAATGGTGCTTCCCAGATTGTTGATTGAGAGTCTTCTCTGGTCATACTGTCTATGCAAATTCATTCTTAGTTTAAACATGAATTCCACAATTATTATGTTACGTCGGGCTACCCTATGCGCTATGTCTCTTTGAAACGAATGAAGTGCCTAACCAACTGCGCAAAGGGAAAGATCTTTTTTTTCGAAATGTGGTCATAAGCTAATTGCGAAATGGTGTTCTGTTTCCGATCTCAACCCTAGTCGAGATATTCAGCGAGGGATTCAAGGACATCGTGTTCGGATTCTACTCGGACACGTGGAAGCTTCATCGTAAGCTTGCGCACACAGCTCTGAGGTGAGACAGCAATTTGATGAACTTTCTTCCAGATTTCCTTTTTAATTCTTAAATGTGAAAATCTAAGCTTCTTCATCCAGAGTTTCATTAACATGGGGCGTCCAATTATTCCGACGGGTATGGTAGCTAGTAAACCGTAATCCGCTTAGCTCCCGTCCACAATCCCCTTAGAGAAATCAATCGTAAAACACCCAGCGTGAATTTGGTGATGACAAGTTTTGAAACAGCCTTTCTTACCATTTTCACCAAACTCTATACTTGACCAGTGTTATCACCTTGCCTGTAAGCGCCATAATAACAAACGTTTTGCTTTTCTCTTAAGTATTTGGCATAAATTTGAGAAAGCATAATTGGACAGGAACGTGACACTTGTGCGTGAGGAGGCAGTCGGGAGTATCGGATAAGGAGAAGGCATCGAAAAATACGACTTATATGTAACATCATTATATTTACCATCCAACATAACACTTCGTTTGCAGCGAAACCCCAGAGGGAGAAAGGGGATCATGGAGGGCTAGAGGGGGTGCAGGAAAGTCATTTTGTAGTGAAAAATGCAAATACTGACCTAAATGTGTGCGGTGAACATTAGTCCCTATACCTTCTGGAAAGGTAAGGTCAAGTGCTCATTCGATGTTCTAGAACTGTTCAGATTTATGGCATTCCTTTGATGTTTACTTTATAATCGTTCCGCTACAGTGACATTGTAAATATTGTAGCGCTCTCATCTAAAAGGGGATTGGATTAAATGACAATGCTAAAAAAAAAATAATAATAATAAAAAATCAAAAAAATCACCCCTTCTGAAAGGATCGTACGATTTCTACTCAAAATTTTCTTCGTGTTTATTAGTCTATCGACAGTCATTTAAACCATATAGCTGCTTTAGAGAAACTCCCTTTCAAAGTGTTCCCCCTCGCTCAGATTTTTTTTTTTTTTTTTGGGGGGGGGGTTGACAGATCATCCCCCGCAAAAAACAAAAAAAAAATGCTCAAGCTGTCTCTGTTCTGTTACTCTATTTTTTGCCTCTATTCACACAAACTAATTTTCAGGGTAGATTCCTCCTTTAAATCAACCCCCCCCCCCCCTGTAATAATCAATCAGCGACTCTGTAGTCCGGTTAATAGCTATAGTCTTCCTTCCTGCTGTTTTCTACCACATTTTCTACGAGTACAGACAGTTTGCCACAGGGAAACGACTGGACGGTCTGCTCCACAGTGTCTTCCCGAAGTTCGAGAGGGCGCTAGAGGAGAACAACGGCCGCCCCGTGGACCCCAAGCTCATGATCACCCTCCTGCTGTACAACATGCTCTCCACCATGTGCTTCGGAAAAGTGTGAGTGATACCATGGATATACTTTTGTAGCCCCGTGATGATAAAGTGATCATAAAGTTACGTAATGCGGACACATACCGTAGAGTTACTGTGGTAGCCAGTTGCGGAGTCCGCATCGTTTCACAAAATTTCCGTCACTTTGAAGACATATAGCAAAAATGTTTTATTTTTGAGCCCAAACAAGACTGCTATCAAAATGTTTGCTAAAGTTTTGGCTTTCCAACGATGTAATTGGTGTTACCGTCCAATTTGTAGAAGGGTAAGGATCCAGCAAAGTCTGACGGCTTACAAAATGCAGAAAAAAAAAGAAAGCCAGTTTTCTTTCACTTATAAATTGTTTTCTGTTCAATGTTATTTTTTGAAAAATACATATATCTGAAAGGTACTTCTAGAAGACACCAGCAATTTGATCTCGCGAAGCATGTTGCCTTCTCTCATAATCTCGTGCAGCGAAATCTGCACGCGAGATTTCGCGAGACGAAAAATAAAAATGTTCACGTTTTGCACAGCGCGAGCGAGCGCTGCCGGTAGACTGCCCTTTCGGTGCCAATTAAAGTTAAATGTGCACAAATTTCATCCACATACCAATGGCCAGGAAATAAACGTGGCTCACAAAGTGTTAACTGCTCTTTCCCTTTTGTGGTTTCATTTGCCTCTGTCTTGTAGGTTTCGAGAGGACCTCCTATGCATCTTTGTATTCTTTGAAAGTTCTATCCGTCTACACTATTGGCTGGCGCATTGTCTCGTATGAAAATCGTACGACTGACTCTTCATCATTTCTCAAGTGATAGATAATTATGTTAATGGCTGGGACGAAAAAAAATAGAGCAAAAAGGTAGCAAAACGATAAATGGACAAACAAACCAGTAAATCGCACGTCATAATCAATATAAAAAGTGACTTGTCAATTTACACTTACTATTGTGATGAAAAGTGGTAGGTATGCAGCTGTTATCGGAAAGATTTTAATAACGTCCTCCCCCCCCCCCCCAGCAAACTTGTTACATTATAAAAAGAATATAAAAATTAACCTATCTGGGGCCGTTGCATAAAAGTTACCATTATGGCAACTTTGCTATCCAATGGTAACTACCATGGCAACAATACTCAACAGCCAATCAAAATCAAGAATTTCATGGAAGTTACCATTGTATGGCAAAGTTACCATAATAGTAACTTTTATGCAACGGGCCAATGGCGTCATAAAGAAGAGCGCATTAACTTATAGGATAATAATGATACCATAAGACAAAATATTCGTCTAATAGGAAACAGCCATCTCCGACCAGAGTGCACTGCCTCCTCCCACCCCCACCCCCCCCCCCTCCAGTAGAGTATTTGTTGTGATGTTACGGTTGTAAACTTTGACAGGTATGAATTCAAAGACCCCCGCCTGGAGAAGTGGCGAGAGGTGATAGAACGGGCGACGGATCAGATCGGGTATGGGCTGGCCGCAGATTTCTTTGCCTTCGCCCGCTACGTTCCCACCGCCGGGCCTCGCCTGCTCCGGGAGTCCAGCGAGGAGATTCTCAGTATTATACGACCTGAGGTTGAGAACCACAAGAAAACTTTCAATCCAGGTTTGTCCATTCTAAATATTAGGCACCACATCCGTAGTATCTATTCATTTTGTTTGTTGAATGTGTGTGTATTTGTTTGTTTGTTTGTTTGTTTCAATATTTTTTAAACCAAACCGTTGCCTTCCTACCGCTTAACCAACGTGTAAGGGATGGTGCAGTATTGGTGGAGATGAGAATTGGCCTTTTAACTTTTTGCAAGATACCAAGAAAACACTCGTGATATAGTACAGAGCATACCATTCTAAGAGGAATTCAAAGTTTATTTGATGAAAGTCGCGTTTTAAATGACTGAAACATCCAAAAACAAAGTAAAATAAAGTGATCGTAAAAAAGTGTTGGTCCTACACTTTATTAGAGTCGCTCTGTTTTGGATATCTCAGCCATTTCAAAACCAATTTTCATAAAATAAACGTTGAATTCCTCATGGAATTGCATTCTCTTTCATTTTTCATAAGATGTTTCTCATTATCTCACCAAACAAGGTTAGAAACCTGAAATTAGGTCTCAACCACAACTATACGATCCTTTTAATTCACAATATTGTATCGAGTCTAGTAGCGAGTCTTGTTGTAATCTTAGTGAATGACTGATTGTTAGATTGAGTAATTGATTCGTTTACTCGTCGACCGAATCAAATTTAGAGACAGTTTCGTTTCCCACGTGCGTATTTTGGATGGGGTCGTATGATGGACGAACAAAAATAGCAAAATACTGCCTAAACAAGGGAACGAAGAATAAATTGTAATCTGTATATGTAACATGCTTAATCGCATTTGAATGTTTAGACGTTTTCTGCAGATTCCTAATGTTTCCCTTTTGAGATGTCATTTTCACTTACAAAGGACACTACCTGTTCACTCCGCCACGCGGACATATACACAATGTAAGGCACAGCTTCAGTTAGCTAATAGTTATATTTCGGAGACTGCAATCAAGGTTTAAATATCATAAGCGAGACTACATTATACGCAAGGATATTAGATTACGTCCGTTTGTGCAGATGATTAAGATTCGTCAATGCGTATAAACATTTGTTTGTTTGTTTGTTTGCTTTCAGACAAGGTGAACGACCTCATTGACCTTCTCCTGGCTGCCAAGAAGGAGGCCGAGGATGAAAACAGCCCCGATGTCGACAAGCTCACCGACACACACTTGGTCCACACCGTGTTAGACATGTTTTCAGGTACAAACTGATCACGTCTATAATTGATTGTCTTGTGTTTGTCCTGACTCTTCATTATTCTATCGATCTCTTGGAATCGCCAAGATACCACTCATAAACAAAAACATTTTTTTGTGTATTCTGTCCTACCGGGTCATTAACTATTGTAATCCATGGATATCTGCAAAAGACGTTAAAGGCATTTTTTTTTTGTATGTGTGCATATGTGTATGTGTGTGTAGTTAGCTTTACATAAACGAGAGAGAATTATATACAGAGAGAGCGGGTAAGGGAGATGGAGGAGCGGAGGGGGCCGAGATCGAGGTGGGAGTCTGGCGACATCACTCGCTAACATCCAGAATGCACACGTCAATGTATGACCGTGGAGATATAGTATCTCCATGGCATACTTATGTCGTCAGAAAGACCCGAGAAAGGATCTTTTTGCTCTGTTTTTGCTCGTTTTGTGTGTTAGAAGTAAAGCTGACCACTCACATAGGGCATCTAGATGTCACTCTGAAAAAAAAAAAGTTTTCGGAGAGTGATAAAAACGTTCTATTTCCTCCTCCCCTTTTCCTCCGCTTCATCCTCCCTTTCCATTAGCAACCCTTATACAGTGTTATAGTGTTATAAAAGAAAAATAATGCAATTCTCCCTTTCCATCCCAGTAAGAGCAGTAAACTTTTAAGATTTTAGCTAGCATCTTTCCAAGTCCATTAGGATCTAAATATACTTCTAAAATGTGAGTCGGGATTAATCGCCGACATCTGTTTAATCACATTGCTCCTCCTTATCCGCCCCCTCCCCCCTTTTCTCCATCGCACAGCTGGAATCAACACCTCAACTGAGACTCTCTACTGGGCCATGGCCATAATGGCCGAACACCCGGACATCCAGACCAAGGTGCGTCAGGAGATTGACGATGTCATCGGGCGCGACCACCTGCCGGAGATCGGCGACCGCGGAAGCCTTCCGTACGCCGAGGCGACGCTTTACGAGATCATGCGATACAGTTCGCTGCTCCCCATTGCTCTACCTCACTCTACAATGAAGGACGCTACTCTCCGTAAGTTGTAGACATTCAACACTTACCCATCGTATTCTGTCATTATAGGGCTCACATCTGAAAATATAATAGAACATCCCTGACTGCGTCACAAAATTGTACCAAAAATATTAAAATAAATGAAGAAAAGAATTACTTAAAAGTCAGAAATTTAGTTTGGCAAAAAAACAAACAAACAAACCACAACCCTGAATAGCTGCACATATTGAGTATAAATTCCTCTACAAACTGCGTTTTGGTTGGAAGATGAAAGCTTTTCTCCTGGAATTTGAAGTGACTATTATGTGATTGGGTGCATGTACAGAATATACGTGACTTTTTGAGTAAACAGAACTCGTAGTCTGGCTTTGCGAACCCTTGGACAGAGTTGAGCTGGAGAACCCCCTTGAAATTTGATGGCTGAAAGGGTATATCTCACTTTTTTAGATTACCAAAGATGAAACACCTCATTTCTCCCAGCTATTTCACAGAATTTTTTAATGTTGAATGTTAACACGCCTCTTTACTGGGAAATATATACCCGTGTGAGCCCTATACACCGAGCGCTTTATACTCGTAAACATTGAAACTCTACCTTTCGGAACGCAGAAACGTGGTAGACCACCGAACACTTACACTGTTGACTGTGTGGTGTATATCAAATTCAGTGAGCCAAAAAAGAAGACTAAACAGATACAAAAGTCTTAAAATGTATATGTGACGTGTTATCAAGGAAGTGAAATATATTTTCCTACAGGTAGATGAATGAATTCTTTTTGATAGATCCATTTCATTCATCAGACGTTCCAGCGAAAAATTGTTATAAAAAGACTAGAGAGAGGTGTCGGCCGACTCGTCATTCATTATGACGCTTTACGTTGAGGGCGCCCATTGGACTTGACATTGATACTTTCCCCTCACAGTCTCGTATAGATAAGCGCTATCTCTATTCGGACGGACATCGTGGCGTGTATAGTCTTATTTTTGCCCATTCTCTTTCCTTGCTCTTGATTACAACAGATGGCTACAGAATCCCTAAGGATACCATCGTCTTCATCAACACCTACTCCATGCATTACGACCCTAAGGAGTGGGACGATCCTGAGTCCTTTAAACCTGGTATGATCAACAGGATGTCGAATTTTTTGTGCGATGGTGATAACTCAGTTAAATTCTTTAATACCGTTATTATTGATATTGGGGTATATGAAGATAGCTTCAAATTTGCCGTTTATATGATAATCATTATCATTGTCATAACAAAAGCATCGCCACTACTTTTACTGCTACAATAGTGGACTACAGTTTCATATAATTCCAAATTTGACTTGTATCAAAACGATAAAACCAAACAGAATTCTAAAGCGTTGTTGTTGTTGTTTTTTTCTTCAAAATAGGACCCGAGCTTAGAAGGTTGCGGAAAATAATGAAAACACATAACAGCGACATCAGTTAGCAGTGTCAGCGGCGACCTCATTATGCAAATTAGATAAGGTGGTGATGTCATGACTTGATAATTCCACCAATGACCTACACAATTATTCCTCACTAAATTTCTAACCAATGGCTTTAACCCGTTGATGCCGAGTCCCGAGTGTATACTTGAGCAGGTGTCTATGGGAAAGGCTTGTTGCAAAATCAACCCGTAACTCGAGTGTCAAGAGTCAGGCTTTACCAGGAACTCTCTATAGTACCTGAAATTTGATCAACTGGTCGCCATATACTTTCATTCAAATATTTTCAAAGACCTTGCAAGACAAAATACTTGTATCATTTTGTTTTGGTTAGAAGGTCCGAAAGAAAGCGTGGGATGAACTAATATTGCGATTGTTATTTCCACAGAGCACTTCCTAGATAACAGCGGGATGGTACGACAGCATCCTCCCAGCTTCCTCCCGTTTGGTGCCGGGAGGCGTAGCTGCCTTGGTGAGGCGGTTGCTAAGGCCGATCTCTTCATCATCTTTACATGGCTCATGCAGAAGTACACCTTCAGCAAGGTGCCCGGCAAGGAACGTGACAACCTGCTGAAGGTTACAGCCGCCCCGACTGCCCGCTTCCTTTCCGAATATCAGATCGTTATCAAGAAGCGTGATTAGACATCCCCAAGGGGAAACATGGGGGGGGGGAAACCACGATGTTACCCCATAATCCGAATTATGATAGCCGTTCTTATACCTCTCTCCCCCACCCTTCCACCCCACCCCCTCACTTAATAATTTCACTTGTCGGTGACTTTGGTATCAGCTTAATGTTCGCTAAATTTCAGTTGACTTCGCTACTGGGACTGACTGTACGATATACAAAACGCCCCCTAATTCACATCTCCCTCTTTTTTTCGAATGTTTTACAGTCACCTTAAACAAAAACAGTGATTGCATTCAAAATTTCAATGTGATTCGAAAGAACTGTTAATCGATGCTTACCACCCAATACATTAGCTCTATCTCACAATATTACATACTCTTCGGAGGAGGATCATGTATTGACACCACCTTGTGTTGTACTTCTGAGGGCTACATCTTTAAAGCCACAGCAATTTAGGATCAGATTTTATCACCAATCAACAAGAACAGTTATATTTAGTTGGTTATGATTCACAGGTAGACGAAACAAGACGGCAAATGAAGATAAAAACTTATAGGACAATCACAAGATAATTTTAGTCCATTTTGGTATTCTAATATTTGAGAAGCATTTCACCCACAAAACCATTTCACAAAGTTCATTGCAAAAACAAAAATAAAAAACAAAAAGATACAATGGATCCACGTTCAATGCAATAGGTGACTATTGATGCTGTTATCGTCTGATATCACAAGATGGTCCAGTTGAATAATTAATGATTCTTTCAACAGTTCCTGGTACTTCAATATTTAATGTCATCTCTGCGGAACTGTATGGTAGAAATTTGATGCATTGCACCTAGTTCTTGCATTATTGTGACAGCTCAGTTGACGTACACATACATACATTATGCGCACACGCTTTTTCACGGTACAACTCATGTAAGTTACAGTATATACACCTACACATCGTATAAGCCGCCTATTACAGATCATATCCGCACATAGCAATCACACACAACAGACATATCACATATACATATGGATTTTTTTAGGTATATGTACATATAACTTTTTTTTTTCATTGTTAAATCCCCCATCCTATTTGATATATATCTGTCATTCTTCTTTTTTTGTCTATAAGATGTACACATAATTAAAATGAATGTTCATCTTTATAATCACAAAGGCTGCTATTAATGAGTGTACCACTCCCATATCATCTCTTATATCCAAGACATTCAACCCTTTTCCTACATGAAAATAAAAGAAGATAGAGCAAACCAAACAAGCGAAATTTTATTAGACATGTTAGAATAAAATAAATAACCAGATTTGAAGTTTCCTCAGGTAATACCAACAGAGACTATTTGAAAGACAGTAATGGCACGAAGAACAAAGAATACGTTATCAACAAAATTGATTGTTTCCCAGTGTCTTTATGGTAATGTGGTAATATACTCTTCAATGTGTACGTGGAGTTATAATATGATATATAATACATCAAATATATCTATATGTTTATAATGTTATGTGTAGTCTTCGTGTTAGTCAAATGATATTATCAATAGTAGAACAGCAGGGCCCGTTGCATAAAAGTTACAGTTATGGTAACTTTGCCATCCAATGGTAACTACCATGGAATTCTTGATTTTGATTGGCTGTTGAGTAGTGTTGCCATGGCAGTTACCACTGGATGGCAAAGTTACCATAGCAACGGGCCCTGAAATGGGCATGTATCATGCTGTCAATACCAAAATCACTTGACAAAGGGCACAGTGCCCGAAAATTTGTGTTCTTCAAATAAATTGATGGTATTAACTGCATGATACATACTAATTCTTGAGTTCTGTTATGTAATATTATTATATACATTGAGAAGAGGTAGGAGCTACACTGGTGTACACATGATTGCGACGCCCTCTCCCTCTCTTTCTTATACACACACACACACACACACACACACACACACACACACACACACACACACACATATATATATATATATATATATATATATATATATATATATATATAAGATGAGATGCATGTGTCTGTAATGTGTTCATGGTTGAAGCCTAGTAGGGGTATCCTACTCTTGGTATATACACACAGCTTTGTTCAATCTAGCTGTGTGTAGTTAGAGCTCTAGCGCCCCCAATTGTCTATGTCATAATGATGTATGACTCGACTCTATTGAAAATATTACTCACCTTAGAATTGAGAAAGATGATAATCATTCCATTGATCACATCAGGGGAAAATGATGCATCAGGTGTCACTGTATTCAATTATACATAATTATAGCTTTATTGTTCAATAAACTAGTCATAATATTAAACTGAGTGGTAATAATTGCATCGGAAATTATCAAGAGGCATTGTTCATTTCATTTTTCCCGTCACGACTAACATCATTCCTGATTTCTCAATTAACATTTCACCCTCAACCTCTTCATCATGATGATAATTATACTATATATTTTACAGTAAGGAGGAATCATGATGTTACGTCACTGATGTCACGTCACGTGATTGCTCCAAACACACAAACTCCAAATACAGATTTCACAGCATAGGAAACGCATAGTTCACACTGTGAGTCTATAAATAATTTGATGCGATGCTATTCGCGTGTTTACATCGTCTGCTTTCACCGACATCAATCAGACAATAACAAAATATAAGCTGTTTTAGTTTCACTAAACTCTGTAGAGTCACATGACATCATTGCTGGGTGAAATGTATGTATAGATTTGTATTTACAATCCAAACTCTCCATCATTAGTTACATAGTGTCTTAACGAAATCATTACTTACTGTGTTCGGAATGTAACAGAGACGTATACGCGTATGGCAACACAGTCATGTGCAGAACAGAATTTCATGTGTTTTGGAAAAGAAAAAAAAATAGCTGGACCACAAAGTGCACGCAACAGGTAAGAAAAACATACATCTTATCTCATCAAGGGGAACAATATTTTATCATAAATGTATCTTGTGTTCCAATCATCCAATCGATCTTATCACCTCGTACCGTTAGTAGTCACAGTGGTTCAAATTAAGGATTTGTCTCTCATTTGGGAACTTTTTGTTGCTTGTAGTGACTGTGGTCCATGTATCACATCTTTAGTACAAAGACAATACCTTCAGTTTAACAGGTGAGAAGAAAGTTTAAACTGAAAAACTCTCGATTTGCATCTCAAGGAATTATAAAGTTTCGCCATTTTATTTCAATGTATGCTAGTGTGTTGTGGATTGATTGTGTGAAGACCGGTGAGAAGAAAGCATAAACTGAAAAACTCTCGACTGCACCACAAGGAATTGTAGAGTTTCACTATTTTATTTCAATATATTCTGGTGTGTTGTGGATTGATTGTGTGAAGACAAAGAGGTAAAAAAAAAAAAAAAAGAGCCCACATCACGACAAAATATGTGTTCACAACATTATGTTCCTGGAGATCCAAAGAGCGAAAGAAAATATAAATTTGAGATTTTTTTCATACAGTAAAGCAGCAATTGAACTGCTCTGAAGCTGACTGGGATGGGATGGGAATCTGTACTGCAAGATGTTCCGACCTTTCGCAGAGAGAGAGAGAGGGGGGGGGGAGGGGAGGGAGACTGAGTAACTGCATTAACGTGTCACTGAGCCTCGGGGATTTTTGGACAGGTGAAGGTATATCCAATCTATCCTCCTTGTACGTCCTTGTATTGTTGTTTTATTTCTTTGGCCTTTTGTTGTTGTTGTTGTTGTTGTCGTTGTTGTTGTTGTTGTTGTTGTTGTTGTTGTTGTTGTTGTTGTTGTTGTTGTTGTTGTTGTTGTTGTTGTTGTTGTTGTTGTTGTTGTTGTTGTTGTTGTTCCCAGCGTCATGGATGAAGTGCATCAAAGTCTAACTGCACTGCCGTCCTGTGTCATTCTCTCTTTGGTTGAATCGATAAATAAACAGGTCTTAGATTCTACCCCTCCCTCTCTGTTAATCCCCTCTCTTCTTCATAGCAAAACAATGATATTCTTCTCTTCCTTAAAATTG
Organism: Diadema setosum; assembly: GCF_964275005.1. Taxonomy (NCBI): domain Eukaryota; kingdom Metazoa; phylum Echinodermata; class Echinoidea; order Diadematoida; family Diadematidae; genus Diadema; species Diadema setosum. The sequence continues at coordinate 1,658,389 of NC_092689.1, read as the reverse complement.
AACATCAGCTATAGGGTGGAGCTAATCTAACCACCCTGACGAGATGCATATCAGAGCCATCGCCTCATAGAACTTAAAGGCTTTATTTACTATTTGCAGATGAAACAAAAACCCAGCTGTAGTGCTTCAAAATAGTTCTAAAATGTGAGTTAGGGATAGAAACAACTAATGTAAAAAACTGAATCCGTATAATCAATGAGAAGTACTTTTAAATATACAAAATGTGAACAATAGTTAGAATAAAAATGTTTCTAGACTAAACCGTCTACCATGTCTACAGTTATATGGTTTAGTGGGAAAGATAGTGATATCTCGTTGTATTACGAATTCTGTACATGGCAGAATGTTTTGTGATATAACTGACCTACACATTTGCATCAAATGTGATATCTCGAACGTTTTTGAAATCACTGCTCCCAATGGCAAACAATACCTTTAAACAGTTAAGAGTTACTGCTGCCAACAAGTAGGCTTTTAATGTTTCCATTGCCATACGAGTGGTTATAGTGATAGAAATATTGTCCGCCACTGATAGCTTCACAAACAAAAAAAAATGTAAAGTTCTATGTAGAATATCAAGCTACGTTCACTTGAAAATTTCGTTATCACTAATACATGTATGTAATTCATATTTTGGGAGTTTCTTGTTACTTTCGTCATGATCAGGATAACTCACATTGGGAATACAATACACTGGATGATCTGACTTTCAGTGCTAATTCACATGTAGTCCTTAGATGAACATACATGTACATATTTGATTTAAAATCCATAGTACAGGTGTATAAGTCTTCTGAAATTCCTAAGTTCTTTCTTTTTTTTACAGTGTCCACTGCTCTCGTCCTGGGCATTATGAAGTTATGAACAAGTAAGCACTAATCATTTACTGTACAGGAAAAAATGACTTGGGAGAATTCTGTTGTGTTAAGAATGGCGTGGACGTTTTAACCCATCCTAGATCACCACCTCCAATGCATTTATCCCTTCTATCATTTGATCAAGGATTACTTCTTTATTCTATACGGTGAAGTGAAACGTTGAGTTTTTTTTTTATCTAAACAGCATTTGCAGGACTCATTATGCGAATTGGTATAAAAGTAGTATCGTGGGTTTTGATTGTGGTGTTTCCATACAACTAGTTATTACGATATAGAAAGGGTGCATCAATTTAATATTCAACAGATTAAGAAAGAAGCAAATAAACTCGTCACCATAATAGATTGGCAAAGAAGCTCATTTTCACTTTAACAATATTTTGATATATCACCTCTCTTCGAATCTCTTTATCCCTTAATCTTCATTTCTTGGTTAGTGGTGACCCTCCTTCAGGTACAGCCATTGGTTAACATGAGTTTAGAAATATGGCGGAACACGGTCCGCAGCTATTAGTGAGGGAATTCTTGGTGTTTTGGGATTGTGGCAGTAGCTCACAAGGCAGCAGCGAACTTTCTCCGAGACTGTCTCTTAAAGCTGTCTGTATCAACAGAAACCTCGAAAGAAAATGTTGTGAGGTAAGCATTTGAATATGTGTGATACTATGAATAACTTTCAGCATTCAATAATCAATTCATTGTCATCTTAGCGGTCAAAAATTGATTTCGTGGCAGCTTGCTTTAAGTTTGATATTCCAAAATCTTAGACCTGCTGTTTGTTTTATTTTCTATGTTTGAATTATTTCTGGCCGTTACAATATTAATGTTTGTGTCCTTATTAATGAACTGAAATATGATAGTTACTTTCCGTTGATCTTTTATTTAATGCATGTGACACACTACATTATGGTTGCAGCAAGTTTGACCACCAATATTCATCTACCGGGCTGGCCTGGCACAAGCAGGCATACATCACCATTCGTAATACGAAGCGAAACGGAAAGAATGGTTGATGAGCATCATTGCCAGGATTTATACTCAGGATTATTTCTGATCATAGAGGATGATTGACTTTGACAGCATGATTTATTTCTCTGAAAGAGGGGAAGAGCCTTTCTAAAAGCGATGCACCATAGATGTATCATCTTACCCCCTAAAAAAACAGAAACAAAAAACCACACACACAGCATCTTTCCAAATATCACTATAAATACATCAATATCCAATAGGTATTCAAGCACAAGATCGCTTCTTCAAAAGTTTAATCAGAGTTGATTGAATGATCATATTACAACGCACAAGATCAAAGTCTTTGAAAAGTGTATTCTCTATAATTGAGGGTTTTCAATTGGCAGTGGTTCACTTTTATCTCTTCATTCAAATTAAGCTGTAATTCATGGCAGCCAGAGTGGAGTTTCATGATGAACGTGTAGAAACTTCACTTATTATTTTCCTCACAGCATCGACTCGAGAGTCGTTGGGTCGACGTGGTCGCTATGGGTGAACGTCGTGACCGTCGATTTCGTTGGAGCACCAATAGGAACTTTTGTCTGACGTGGTCGTCTGAAACACCACTGTCCGGTGAACGCGTAGCGAAACCCTCTCCGGAAGTTCTCGTTGAAACCGCAGTAGATGAACGGGTTCATGGCCGAGTTTGCGTAGCCGAGCCAAAGCAGGCCGAAGTCAACATCACGATTCTTAAAAATTCGCAACTAGGGAAACAAAAGTCAGGAAAAAAAAAAAACACGAAAAGCAAACATAAACACATATATTGAAATTCAGGACATTTTTCTTAGGTAGGTGGAATTCGCTATAGAAATCCATGTCTTTGCAATGCAAATTGCACTTGTTCGTTAGCCCTTAGTAAATTATTAGGCCCTATTCTATTTTTATCTTGAATGTATTGATGATCAAAATTCAAATCGCTAGACTATTTGAATTATGACACCTAATTATCCTACTAACAATGGGTTATTTGAGATTCAAGATAACATCTTGCTATATTCTTCGAAGAGTAGCCTAACTTCCCCTGAAAAAAAAAAAGGTTTAAGTCAATAATTAACAATTTCCTGCCTTTCCATCAAGGGAACGTCATGTGTGGCGTCATGTGTGGACAACAATATAAAGAAAATATAACGGGAATTCCACAAAAATTAATTTTTCATGAAAGTTACACATTCTATCAACTTGCTACTGACATATGTTAAGGATAGCAATTATTCCCCCGCTTTCTGAAAGCGGTTAGTCAAGTGCTCTTTCATTATGCTAGAAAAATGTTTTGTTTTTGTTTTTTGGGTGAAATTTTCTTTATATTTTCTTTATATTGTTGTCCACACATATTTATGTCATAACCTATAGTAGTCTCCTCATCCAGCGGTTCCAAAACCAAAACTTTAAACATTTATAACTTTTGCATCGATCGTTCGATTTTCCTCAAACTGTCACTGATGTGTTCTACAAATGTTGCTGCTTTCACTCAATCCACATTGCTCTTTGGGTTACGATTCCCTTTAATGATAGCTGCTTGACTACAAAATTGTGGTATTCATTCGTGCTGAGGTTATCAAAATCACCATCTGTAATACATTATAGTCATGTCATAATTTACATTCACAAATACTCACAGACCCAGTTCCCCAGTGAATGGTTAATGTATACACGTGGAAGGGTAACCAGCAGAGCGCGAAGGCGAGTACCACGACAATCAGCATCCGGACTACCTGTCAAGTAACGAATGGGAGCCGATTTCATTAAATGTGCACATTTATGGTTGTAAGTTCCCTCAAGTGCGCTAGACAGAAAGAAGACGGGTGTACAAAAACCATCATCCAGAACGATCTCACAAAGGAATATACACACATGATTTTCATTATTTTGCAGAGAGATTGGGAAATTTAACTGAATAGTTGGCTACAAGCTTTTGGTGAATAAAAGAATAAATAAATGAACAAATTATCAAAATAAAAATAGAAATATGTAGTTGAATACATTATCAAACAGACCTGGTACATCGACACATATTGTACGTGTCGCGATAGAAAAGGTTCACACCGGACAGACGGGATTAGCAGTTCACCAGAGCCGGGAGCTGTTAAATAAGTGGAGTCGGGGGGGGGGGGGGGGGTGATTTCATGAAGCGTTTTGTCAGATATATTTTTTTTTTCTGACAAACTGTTACAAGCTACTGAAATCCATGTTTCTAATTTGCTGAGAGCAAATCTGTCCGACAAATTCGTCGGACAAAACGCTTCATGAAATGTCCTCGGGACTCCGGGGCGGTGGAGCATTGTAAGCCGGTATATGAACTTTGTCGTTGATTAAGTGGCAAGACTAAGACTTGTTTATTGTTTGTTTGTTTGTTTATCTTGTTGTTGTTGATGATGATAAACACAAATGATAAATGATACAAAGTAGGAAAAGAAATGAACAGATGCTCCCTTGTTGATAGTTTCTAATGTTTGGAATCGTTAAGTACCTTCCTTCGGGATCGGTCTTGCGCAGAGATCGTCGTCTGTATGGCTACCCCGGGACCGCTGGTACTCCGAGAACTCAGGGTCTGTCCTATCCGGATGTATGTGACAAGTAGAATGAGAAGGGGCAACACGTAGACCACTACGAAAGCGATAGTAGAGTAGATTTCCTTGGCCCGATATATCTCTTTGTTGTCAAGTTCTCCCCAGTGCTCGAAACAGTAAAACTGCACAGAAAAGGAAGGGGAAGCCCAAGGGGATGACAATGATGATGATGATGATGATGATGATGATGATGATGATGATGATGGAGGAGGAGGAGAAAGAAGAGGAGGAGAGGTGAGAAGAAGATGAAAAAAGAAGATGATACAAAAGGGATGAACGAGGAACCAAGAACAAGAGGAGAGGAGGCAGGAAGAAAAGAGTGAAAGAAAAGGATATGGTAGCAAAAAGGAGAAAATAGGAAGAAAAGAAGACACCAGACAAAAGGGGATAACGGACGATATAAAAACGAAAACGATTTGATATATTACGTTATTGTGACTTCAAGCAGACAAGGAAATTCTTGCTCTTTGAATTAGTTCAGAGTTTGATATCTTCATTCAGTATCATCACTGATACACTTTTCTTATAGTGAAGTGAACTTTAATGCCAACCCCTTGATGTGTTGTATTGTATAATGTTGTATAATGTTGTATTAAATGACTCTCTTAATCATCTCTATAGAGTTATACCCAACTTTTACTGACAGGAAATAAATCGGGTTAATGATCAGCCCGATAGATCTTTATCAAAACACTATTTGAATATAATCCTTTTCTTGTTGTGCTCTTCATTTTTGTTGTACGCATGAAACGCTTTAAATTGTTTAGATTTATATTATCTAGATGCCATGAAAGTGCGCCTTGTAAGAGACCAATGAATTTAATTTTTTCTCCTTTCATAACTAACGTCTTGTTCAAAGCAAAACTTGTACCAGGCAGTCATCAAATCAAATAGATATAACCGTGAGTCGATTGAAACGTTGAATAAGAATGCACCTGCATTTTAACCTTGCATCTCTTATTTACCGTTTATCTGTGTCTTTGAATATCCCAATTTGATTAATGGATGCGCTCGGCTTGATAAAATCAATATCAGTTGATGTCCAGTATTTCGAGGATTTAATTTATCTCGTTGTCACCTTTGTTTGCGGTAGTCCGAATGCACAATTTCGTATTCAAGGAAAGTATTGTTATTTTCCACCATCGAACTATATCAGTGATCCACCAAGAAACAAAAGTTGATACGGTTTAAAATGGTCATAGGTCAATTTCAAGATGGGAAAATATAAGGGTGAGCATCATTGAAAAATCGAAAATCGGATATTTCACGATTTACCGCTTTTCATAAGATTAACGCAATGAACCAGGTGAGGTGATGAGCAGAATCAGTTACGATGCAATGATTAAAGGCCGGGAAACTTATTTCTTACGAGAACTGAATCAACGAAGACGTGATGTACTTCTCATCAGATTTTCTATTAAGGATTTATCAAGATAATCATCATTATTACATTTTTTAATCATTTCTGGCGTTATCATTATCACTACACGTACCACGTTCATGAAATATCATTTATTCTCGGAGTTGTGACTGCCACATTATTCATTAAGGCTCCCAGTGAAAGTTTAAGCCCGCCATTTATATAACCACATTTGTCACAAGGAGCTGATATAAAAGTCTTTAGCATTCCATATCAGGCTGTACTGCTCACCACTGTAACGCCATTGTCCCACGTATATTTCAGGAAGTGGGTGTAGTACAGGGTCGGCACGTTGATAGCGCTCGCAATAAGCCAAACCGCCGCGATGACCAGCCATGCGTTGCGTTTGATGACGCGCGATTTGATCGGATGAAGTATGGCGACGTATCGATCTCCGGCAACCACAACCAGGGAAAGGATGCTAACGTGAACAGACAGGCCTGGGAAAGAGAGAGAGAGAGAGAGAGAGAGGGAGAGAAACACTTTGATATGCGATGTAGGATGACATTACATATTACTCTAATTGTCTATTCTTTCATTTTTGTTTCCTCACCGTAGAGCAACATGTGCTCTCAAAATAGAACATGCGGCAGTGGTTGGATATAAAGTTCCTATAAGAGAACCGCAACTATTGGGTATTGCGGATCATACCGTACTCGGTAACAAGTGGTAGGGAAATATATCGTATTTGCTTGCGCATGCGCATGTTTTGAAAGAGTGTACTAGTACTTGCTCGGTGTCGTGAGATGCTGTGATCGAATGAAATCATCAAAACAAGTTTATATCTACTTTAGATGAACTTTCCGGTGTTGCTGCAGACTGATGTACAGGGGAACTTTTGTAAAGCTGAGCTACATCATTCTCCTTTGGTACGGACACATCAGCAGCATGCTAGCAGTCATTTAATCTTTAATAACCTAATTGATTAAGAGTCCTTGGAATCTTTGTCGAGTGTCGATAAAATGTAATCGTTTTGATGATGTCTGAAGGTTGTGAGGAGCAGAGACCAATTACCCGAATGAGTGTGTTTTGCTCGAAACAAAAATAGATATCAAGAAGCAGAATGTTGTCAGGAATAATTAACAAAAATGCAGAACAGAGAGCGCCATTACTATGATCAGTGTTGTGTGACGCAGGTCCGTTTGGTTTCCTGGGCAGGGTCAATGGTCTCCCCTAACATGCCTAAACATTACGCTATAATCCTTACGAAAAAGATAGCAAACTATGATATTGATGATAACGTATTGTTTAATAGAATATTATTTGAAGTAGTGATACTATCGTGTCGATCAACAGCATGGTTATACCTTTCATAGAATGATGGATCAGATCCCAATCAAATGATTGGTTGATAGCGTACACGTGACCAGGCATTTATTTTGCCTAACACGTAATTTTGTTTATAACCCGTCATTAGTAAAGTGTGATGACCGGTCATTAGCTCTTTCACGTTGCGATGGTGACCAGGCGAGATTTAATCGTTTCATTTACTCGCGATGGGGGTGATTTATCAAACGACTGTCTCGATCTTCTTGAAAGATATGTCTCATCATTTTTGAAAGCTAATGATAATCATCAATTATCAGCCATTTGAGTATAATAGCCCACACTCGGGGCCTTCAAAACAGCCCAAACGCGTTATTAAAATAAGTTTTCTCTCAAATCCAATATACCCTCCTAACCCATCAAAATATTGAAAAGAAAGCCCACACTCAGGAAAAGTGTGAAGTGAGAAAAGAGGCTCTGAAGCACAGTGTCTATTCAAGCGCTTAATCTTTACCAAGTCGTGCTAGCTATGCAATGAATGGGACAAAAACAGGATGTAAACCACCGGAGTAACAACAATAAAGAAATTATGCTGAAATTGACCATGTTTTATTAACACATTCTGTCCGTGATCAGTCGAAACTTTCAAAGCAGCAGCATTATCCTTTCTGAAGTTATTAGAGTTGAAAGTGCAGAATGTGTACAGGGGTTTTAAGAAATGAAAAGGGGACTCTAAAGACACTCCTCATCACACTATTCTAAAAAAAGGTGTTCGATATAAACTGCTAAAAAACACACTTTCCTGTTTGTTTCATGTTCCCAAATTGTAGTATAATGTAGAAGAAGACGTGCTCTTTCAGAAAATATGAAAAAGTCAAGATTGGCTAGGTTGACCCATCTCACATATTTTCAGCCCTCACACTAAATCAATGCGTGCAACTTTTTGTTGGTTTTGTGGTGCACGGTCGCATATATGTATATGTTATATTGCAACCATGTTGTCGTTTTTAACCAAAAAAGTATGTAATCAATATATGTGAATACCATTTTCTCTCCTTTAAATGATAGCGTGTAATAGCATGTTTGTTTTTCATGGTGTTCAGGTACCTAGTAAAAGAGTTTATTTCACATCTGAAAACGGAAGTTTAAAGGTACTAGCCCACATTTGCAAACCCACGAAAATCAAAACTGCATAAAACAGGTCCAATATGACTTCAAGTACAAGTTATAACAGTAACATACCTCACCTGTTGCTCTTTGTCTATACCATTCGATAAAAGAGAGAAAATCATCGTTTTAAAATCAATTTTCAAACCGGGTCAACCCGACCCAAAATCAAATTACGAGCGCGGGCTAGCTACGCACATAAACTTACACATGTATCGCATGCATGTAGTACGTGCGTGGACCGGAGCTAGCGAGCATTTTTATACGCATGCATACGGTGCATTTTCATTCATTTTTATGAAAGTAATGGACTAATTGGAACGAAATTTTGCACAGGTGTTACTGCAATCATATCCAAACTCCATGCTAACTATGAGACCAATTGCTTGCTGCAGGTTTACAAATGTGGGCTAATACCTTTAAACTTGTCCAGAGTTGTATAAGTATAGCTGATATGTATAAAGACTTGAAATAAAATCAAATGCTCTCAAATATTTCAATGATTTTGATGAGAAGCCATATCATCTTGGCAAGTGAGATTGCTGAATTATTTTGATTTATCTGACTGTCGAAAGTATCAAAGCTATTCTTTTCGTTTGTTAAGTTTGGCTGAGAAAATGAAATGACTGTCTTGACTTCATCGCTCTCCCATCGACCACAGTCATGTGGATGCCCCATTATTTTACTGGGGTGCACCACAGACCCCCCTCGGCAATTCATTCCCTCACTTCCGATCAGACCCGAGGTTCTGCGGGAGCCACTGGAGACGCCTTTCAATCCCGGTCTCACACCGCTAATCTTAGAGCCAAGAACTTTTAGACAGAGAGAATATTTTCAACCATTAAAAGTATCGTCTTAAAAGCCATACATCATTACAACTACTTTTAGATCAAGTAATATGCATCGCATTACTGAAAGCTTGTGGTATTTACAGATGTTGTCTTGTTTAGGAACACTTTATATACATCGTTGCAATGAATGACATGCAAATAGATACATACATTATGTGACGATATACACATAACACATCAGTGTGAGTGTTTTTTTGAATGTAAAACATGTACATTCGTTGCTGCGTTGCATTGACATTTTTAAATATCACTCTTAAAAGCCAATGACTCTTTAATCGATAGAACTACAAGTTGTTTGCTTTTGAACATGTTTTTTTTTTTTACTCTTTCCTTTCTATATTACCATTTGTATATCTTCCAATCTATCTATCTATCTATGTACCTATATTTATCAACTACTTATCAATCCATCTCGACGTTTCTGGTTATTCGTTAGTTTATCCAAAGCTATTTACTTTCGTCTTCTTTCTTTGTAATGGTGTCGACCTTTGACGACGTAATGTGTAATGGCCCAATATTTGCGGCATCAATCTTAAAACTCGTCTGCTGGATGTTGACAAGCTATTAGCCTGCACTGCCCGACTTCCGAATTCCGCTGCTCAGGCGTCACCGGGGAGAGAAATGGATGACCCTGCTAAACGAGAGGTACAAGTAAGCGTCTCCCGGTCAGTGGGCAACCAGAGCAGTTTGATTTGTGATAATTACCTCATTGGACGCCAACAACACTCGGAAAGATACTTCCCCCTTCATCACATCAGCACTTTTTCCCCCCAACGTTTCTTATTTCGCACAACGGTCGAGAGTTTCCTCCCTACATCTTCAAATCTCTCTTCGAATACCTTAGCATCACTTTATAACTTTCGGTCAATGTTTTGAGGTATGATTAAAAACCTCAATGGCCACAACCACCATTTGTATTCACTGCTTTCTGGTTTCCTCAATTAAATGCTACGAAAGGTAGCTATCGGGATATTGAGAAATATGTTGATAATTATGAGAGAAGATTTTTTTTTTCATCTTGGTTTGGCTCATCCATTTTATCTACGTCACACCATTGTCTATTGTCCTTCTCTCTTTCACCATGGATGCATATCCCTGTCTCCTGTAGGCAATGACAAATATTTCAAATGCGGGAATTGCATTTTTGTGGAAAGAAAAAACAAATACTTTCTTGTTAATTTCAGTGAGTTATAGTAAGTTCAATAATAAGTTCAAGGGTAGTTCCAGCTGGAGATTTGTCAACTAACTTAACGAAGATTTCAAGACGTCAACGGAATAAGTTCAATTCTTGAACTGTCCAAATTTAATTCACTATATATATATATACAGGGTGGCCCAAAAAGAACGGAACGCCTAAGATTTTTAATTTTAGCAATGTTGTTCCTAATATGTCATTATTTTGTATACTATTGGAAAGGCCATTCTTTTTCCAAAAGAATGACACCAAGTTCTTTCATTTTGGTTAATGCATCATGGTTAGGACCATTTTTGTCAACCCTTGCAATTTTCAAAATGTGATCATTTTGCACTCTCAGAGACACCGAAATCAGCGAGAATTCGGCTTGCCATAGAAGCAGTAACTTTCACAATGTGTGGAATGTGGCTGTCATTGTCCGTTACCATTGTGAATGAGACAACCTGACGACAATAACACTGTCAGCCCCACATTCCGCACATTGCGAACGCTACTGGTTCTACGGTAAGCCGAATTCTCACTGGTTTCTGTATCTCTGAGAGTGCAAAATGATCACATTTTGAAAATTGCAAGTGTTGACAAAAATGGGCCTAAAATCGTAACACATTAACTGAAATTAAAGAGCGTTGTCTCATTCTATTGGAAAAAGAATGGCCTTTCTAATAGTATGCAACATGATGACATATTTGCAACAATATTGCTGAAATAAAGATCTTAGGCGTTCCGTTCTTTTTGGGCCACCCTGTATATATATATACATATATATATATATATATATATATATATATAGAGAGAGAGAGAGAGAGAGAGAGAGAGAGAGAGACTGTCAACTCATTTATCCTTTACTCGTACTTGTCATGACACCCGAAACATGTGAAAAATGGTTATCAAGCTCTGCTTCCAGAGACATCATATGCAACATGTAATAATATCTTATTGACCTATATGCATTTTTCCTATATCTATTTCCTGTATTTCTCTGCTTTGAAAATAAACCTATACATTGTTCAATTCTGCACAGTTTTCACGATATATTTATAATGATATTGTTTTGTTGTTGTTTTTCAGTTATATTTTGTCAAATGGAAAAAAAAAATATTGTTGCAAATAAACCGAAATTGAATTCCAAAAATTAAGAATTATTGATGGAAAAGAGGCTTGTAGTAATGGAGAATAGAATTTCTATCTGTTACAGTACAAGCAAAATATGAAATATATGTGTGTTATTTATTTATTTTCGGGAAATAACAAACAAACGAAGTAACTGGCATTTGCAATAGCAGTACAGACGTATAAAGTTTCGGGTGCTGTGTTCGGGTGCATGTTGTTCTTGTATCATTTCTGTGACATTATTAAAGCATATCCCATTGAAATCACTGATGTACTCGAAATCCAGTGTTCAATTCCAAACGTGGGCTCTGTTTCCTATAATTTTTATCCATAAGCAAAGAAAAATAAAGGTCACCAAATCTAAGTTAGACATGTGCCATTTTTTCTTTATATTTCACCAAAGGAAATCAAAGGCACGTTATTATGCTAATCGATTTTTTGTGTCCCACTATGTCAGAATTCTTTACATTACCTGGAATAAATGCGAGAGGAGCCAAAAGAAACCCTTATTCACAAACACGTATTTTTGTTTCAAATCAGTTTTTTCGGGGGGGGGGGGCGGGAATACGAGGTAATTAAAGCATACTTCCCAATAATTTTTGAATTTCCTAAAGAACATACTCTCCAGACTTGCTGAATTTTTACATTGTTCTTAATTGTGTGTGTGTGTGTGTTTTTTTTTTTTTTTAGACTAGATGACTTTGTGTATCTATGCGCAGTTCAATACACCAGCAATATATATAATTGATATCCCGGCAATGATGCTATTTTATTCATGTGTCATGCATCTTTGGTCTACAACCTATAATGATTTTACTACATTTTGACATTTTGTCTAGAACGTGTAATTTTCTTTTTCTCAGCGTATGTTTTGTACATTTATATTCATATGTATATATATATATATATATATATATATATATACATTTGTAAATGATAATAAATAAATGAAATGAAAACGAAATATATATCAGATGTTATCCATAGTCATCTAACTCACTTCCGTCACCTAACACCTCCGGAATACCTTTTGTCGAGCTTAATCAACAACAATGTTAATGTAAATGAACACAAAGCAAATCAAAGAAATATTCTTATAGAAGTGAGGTCTTCGACGAGGAAGCCAAACCTTACAACAATCTTTGTGTCCGTTTCTGAAGTTTTGTTTCATTTGCATAATGTGTCTTTCTGAATAAGTTACCACTTTACAAGTCGTATATTCCATAACTTATCATTTTGATTGATGAGGAGAAAAGGAATGACAAAAATGTATAAAGTATATAAAAGTTACTCAAGTACCCGTTCAGCATTCCATCTCTTCACATTACATACACACTCTGATTCTGTTTGTTTGTTTGTTTGTTTGTTTGTTTTTACCTGGATAGCAATGTATTCATCAAAACGTATCAATTTCATTATTCTATTGGCGACATCTGACTATAAGCTCAAATCCAACATGGTGTTGGAGAAAACCAAATTACAGATTCATCTGCGTTCTCAGTTTAATTTATGTGAACCTAGCTAATGGAAAGAAAATGTCTTGCCGCCATGCAAGGTCGCCATCGAGCAAATTTTTGCGACATTGTAAAGTCATGATTACGCAAGTCAACTGCGTTGAGTACAAATCCCAGTGATAACGCAGTGTCATCCATTTCGCTAATATAACAGAAATTATCATCTAACTAAATTGGGCGACTGTCGAATTCATGAATTTGATTAGGAATAGACCAACATTCACAGCAAACTTAGAGCTACTATCTTATATTTCTGGTACTCTGCCTCAATTGTCTTCTGCTTTTTAACGTACACACAAACACGGACGTGCACACTCACAAACACACACACACACACGCACACACACACACACACACACACACTTTGTATATGCTTAAAACGTCAACTCCCTGACTGTTTAAGTCTTTTGACTACCAAATGGGGCTCAAAAGATACCTAGGGCCTCATATATTTCCCACCCGACATATTGCGTCCATAATTTTTAACACCCAAGTGCATTGTGTGGGCATACTCAACAGCTTAAGATGTTCACGATTCAATCCGAGTGTCCTCGCAGAGCACGAGCGTGTTCATAGAGCACTCTATGTTTGAGGAAATCTTAAAGTTAAAGAAACCATCTGCGACATTTTGAACATATTTTGATATATATATTTTCACATCCATGTCATACGTACACACGCTTATGATATGGGTATTTCCTATTATTTACTATCATCATACTGTCAAAAGGAATAAAAGATTTGTATTTTCCTTGGATGTTCCATCTAATTCTTCTCTCATTCCTGCTCTAAAGTTGGTTTGTTTTAATGAAGCTAATTTCATGGCTTTGGTGGCGATTTCTGACGCATCACCATGCATGGTCTCGATGGCGAATAGATTTAGGAAAGCTTAGAATGCGAACTTGTTATAGCCTCTCGTGGTTAGAAAATCTCTGTGAAATATTACAAATTTCTTTAGAGACAGACAGATATACTATACAAATGAAGCGAAGGGGGTATACAGTCGTGTTTTTTTTTTTTTGTTTCAGCAAAAGAAGTTTTACTTGTAACTGACAAGTTCACTTTAGACCCCGATAGCCACCCTAAGAAAAAATTTTTCCCCACTACACTGATATTATCAATATGACTTACAGTTATATCCATCGAATTCTTTCCGGTTTTAATTTTAACGGTGTTGCTGGAAAATACGCTAATCGTCATTATCATGATTAGATTTATTTTATTGTATACAAAAGTTTTGAAGAGTCAGGCCACAAAATCTGAATAATAATCTTGGTAAGAACGTTAATATATCAATGGATGCGGGGACTCCTGGTTGGAGTCCCCAAGCTGTAGTGTTACACCCCTACAGGGCACATTCTTCTCATTGGCAGTCCTTCGGGCAAATGTCGGGTGGAACGTAATTAAGCCCACCGGTTTCGAAACTTCGTGTGACAAGCATTCATTGTAGTTGCGGCCCCGTATATAGAACGACTTCAATTCAATTCAAAATTCAATTAGCAATGAACAAAATATAGCCATCTCCATATTTCATGTACAACTCATTTTTTTTTCTGCTCCTGTTTCTGCAGCATTTGTGCCATGTTTAGTGCCTCCATCTGCTTCATTAGCATACTGCATTGTTATTCGTACAAGGTCTAGTTGCGTCATTTTTTCTTTTCGTTTTGCATAAAAACACTGCAAAAGAGACAAGTTGAACTTATATATTTCAACATATCTCGAAATTTCAAGATAGGCTGCTACGAGATGCTACGAAAACTGCCCACAGTGTAGGGAGTATGGGGTTCTCACTGATTTTAACAATTTAAATGCACGATGATAATTGGAATGCAAGTACAAACAATATCAATAAGTTATATTCCGAGTTTAAAGGATTAAAGAAAGTGTTGGAGTCTTGAAAATGTCATACATACGGATTGAACAACAATAACAACAACAACAACAACAACAACAACGAGACACCCGTACATGCACGAAGACATCAAAACACAGAAATAGATTTAAGTACGGATGGTTGGATATAGACACTTTGAATTAAATTGTCGTAGTACGATCATTCTGTCAATATGATCCCTACTGTCCACAATATTTCATAGACTATATGGGTCAATCCTAACTTCTGTCATTTTAGAGAGTATGGTGTAAATAATAATAATAATAATAATAATAGTAATGATAAATGAGTATTTCTTTTATTTTACCACTTCTACTTCTACGGTCCTACTCTATTTTCTCACTCCTCCCATTTTGCATGCTTTATTTTTTTTTATGTTTTATTGAAAAATTGATTTTGATAAAACTTTCATCGTTCCGTTGTTTTTCATTTACTTTTTACTCTTTTCATTCACGCTGTATATGATCGAACATGGAGTCAACTTGTACTTCAGCTTACCCTGTACGAAAGTAGAGCACCTGCACATGAAACCACCAATAGGCCAAGAGTTGGTAAGCGAGCCCCATAGGTAGGTCCACTCCGAGAACACAGCGATGATGATATCGGCGACTGCAAGGTTCATCAGGTAGTAGTACGTGGCCGTCCGCATGTGCTTGTTACGGATGATGATGGCGATAACGATGATGTTCCCGATCAGGGTCATCACAATGTTCAGCGCGATCACCGCGACCTTGGAGAAGAGCTCGACGGGCGAAACCTCCGCCTGTGGCGGTGTCGCTTCGATCGTACCAACCTCTTCGTAGTATGTACTCCCATTGTTAAAGAACTCGTACGCTGACTGGTTTTGTGACCCATTCAGGCGTGAGTGCACGCCAATCCACGAATTCGTGACGGGATAAGTCTCCTGTTCCATCCCTAACGCCATGTTGTAAACAAATTTGCGTCTTTCGAGCTTTAATACTGCTCTGGATATTATGAACAAACAAGACTAGTTACGAATCTGTGTTTCAGACGTTAAAGATGTCTGTCGTTACGTCATGGGGGTACACCATTTGCAGGGTAGGACACACTTCAGCAAAGATGCACAATATTTTGACTGCAATGTCTATACCCCTATTAGCACCTCTTTGATTTCTATGAATGAGTTCGATTAATTACACTTTGTTTAAGGTTGTCGGCAATCGTTAACTCTCGAACTGATCTCTCCGACACATTTGATGGTTCCTCCACTGTTTTCAAAGCGCCATTTCAAGCTGCAGTCCCTGACGAGCCTTAATTACATTATAGATTCTGCACCATCGTTATATGCGCAAATCAGGCCCCACATCCTCCGATGACCCCTTTCACACCTGTAAATTCAACCGTGCCTCTCCAGATTCAATATACACTCTGCATGCTTACTGGAGTCATCGAGCACCATCATTCCAGCAGCCTCATCGACTTGCAATCCCATACACTGTCTTGGTCTTCGAAGTTGCAGTTCGCTGTCATGCCAGCAGAATATAACCTACGATAATAGAAACATTCTGAGGCCCGCTAAATGGCAGACAGACGGATGTGTCTTTGTCGGTCTGTCGGCGATAATCTCGTTGACTTTATCTTTGTCCTCTTTAAGTTGTTAATCTAGCTAGGGCCACATCACATACCAAAGAGATGAAGAAAAGGGTTAAGTTGAGATCGGAGCCTTTGATGCAGCGCTGAGGTGATTGTGACCATCATCCACGCCACCATCAAGCCTCCGAAATGCCGCTGGACGATTTATCCTAGAGTCGTGAGAATATTGAGAGAAAAAATGCAGGTCAGATTCTAGAATTCATGATGCTAAAGTGATGAGTGCAGCAACATCTTGTAGGCTTTTGACAAGTAAATAAGACACTCTCGTACATAGGGACAAATGAATTTGCGAAATTGATGGCTAGCTGGGATTTTCAAGAGCAGTAAAAAGAGAACCCTTAACTTCCTTTACTTACAGTTTATGACAATTTAGAGAAACTATCCAATAAAGAAAATGACAATAGCCCTGTGGGCGTGTTGTTGGGTTGTTGTTGTTTTTTGTGTGTGTGAACTTTGGTCAATCATAGAAGTGACGTACTTTGTACTCATATATCCTAATGAAAAAATAATGCAATGCAGAATGAATTCACGCCTTTGAATTTTTGAATCTTTCTATCTCGTTCTATCAAGATTAGACTTTGTAAGTTATGGTAATTTTGCGGTAATATTATTTTGCTTTGCATTCGTGTTATTTCTTTAACAAAAAGCCCATCTTCAGTTTCGACAATTTATACAACATCACTTTCCTTTACTGCCCCTCGTCATCCTTCAGATTACTGAATGACGACAAGAGTACGTCATTTGAGCGGAACATTGCTTCCCTGATTGGTTGGTCAATTAGCACGTAATGTGTGATAAAAGGTCACCACACTACTTTGGGAGGTACCCATTCATTAATATTGTATACAATCAGGCCGCAGGTTGAATGCTAAGGAATTGTGATAGCGTCTGTTAAAGAGAACAACTTACCCTTACAACAGAGAATACAAACAAAATCTCATCAATCGTGTCAATATTACATAAAAAGTCCATAATAGGCTTTGCATCTAGTTTATTGATCACATCATGTTTGTTGGCTTAAATTTTTGTTAGACCCCACTACGAGTGATGGCGATGCTTGACGACGGCGTGTCGACATATTTTTCCTCACCCAAGTTGGATGATATCAGGAAGTTTGGTCTGCGATAACTTTTGGTCAATGTGTAGTTGAATGCCTAATGCCAGAACGCTTTGCACTTTACAAAGTGTAAACACGAAAATGTATGTCCATTCGAGAGCACGTGACTATATGCACTAGCAAATGCAGACCAATGAGATATCACCAAGGCCGTGCTGGCTTACATCAAACATCACGTTAGGTAAACCGATAAAGATACAACGGAAGGAACCTTTCTGAACACAGAAACAATTTCAACCTCGCTGACCATGAAATGAGTGAATATAACACACAAGGGATGCAGGTCATTCGAGATTGGTGCCTAAAAAAAAACGGCATTAAAGTAACATGAACATACACTAATATCACTAATATTGATAAAACAGTTCCATCGAACAAGTAGAAGTAGACAATGATTCTTGTTTATGTTCAGTTTGTGGTCTAGTGTTGATGTAAGAAAAAAGGACATGCGTGGCGTTTTTATTTATGAATACATATTGCTGAACAGTTTTATTGTCATGTTTCTTTTTCACGAATACAGACATTTTCCATTGCACAAATTCATTGCGCAAAGAGGAATATGTTTTACATTTTTCACAGACTTGGATAGGAGTTCCTCATCCAAAGGAATCTATAGAATTTGACAGAAGTAAAAAGAAAGACAGGGGTAGAGATAAAGAAATATACAGAATGACATCAGGGTTTCATCGTGATGCACTCATCTTGATCAAATAGCACGAGGATGACTGGTAGACCATTTAATGTGCAATCACGAATCGCAATGGCCATTAAAATAGTCCGAATCCATTCAAACTCCCCCAATTTCTTTTTACACAATAGAGCATCTTCGACGAGACAATCCCAACTGTGATGGGGCGGGGATAGGCCGTGACCACTCACGATGCGTGCAGCAAAACACGAGATTCCTCCCTCCCATCTATTGAGCGAGTTTGTGAGACTTTCTCCATTATAACCCTTTTAGGGTGATTAACGTCGGCCACCTTTCTCACTTCTTCTTACTTTCCCCGGAAGCTATCCGGTCACGTTAACACGTGCTCCACCACGAACGTGAAAAGGTGGCGGCGGCTTCGCGCTACTTACATTTTCACCGAGTACCCCAGATTTGTCATGACCGTGTAGTAGTATACCCTGCATATCAATGGCGCCGTCTAAATTGGTTTTGAAAATGGACGAGAAGTTCTCAAGCTCCACATGTTGGTAAGACATGCTTTCCTAATGACCCGATTATCAACGTTTGTTGTTGTTTTTTTAAATGCTGAACTCACTGTTCCTGTTTACGTCTAATGGGTACGCGTTACATTAATAGTGGTATTACAAAGAAAACCTGTTCATCAATGGTGAAAACTAGTTTTTGTAAACATTCAAGCCAACAAATAATGGATGTTAGAGGGATGAACAAACTGAATAATATCATTACACATTTTGAGTAAAACTTTTTTTTTTCTTTTTCGAGAGATACCTAAACTCGTCTCTTACCTGTTCTCAAAGTCCTTCAAAACAGAAAAGAACATGTTGTTGACCAAAACCTCGACTGGTCTCCTAAGGTAAATGAAGTCATAAGAAAAGTATCGTATGTTGTTATGTGTATACGTAGAATTAAGCACTGTTTAGAAAAAGATATGTTAATCCAATTATATTATACTTTGATTCTCCCTCACATTGATTATTGTTGCACAGTGTGGGGATCCATAACTAAGAAGAACATCCATAGACTTCAAATATGTCAAAATAAATATTCTCGTTTGGTATTGAATGCAAGATTATCGGACATCAACTGTTACCTTATTAGATACACTTAAATTGCAATCTACTGAAAAAAATTAGAATATCAGTATTGTATATTGGCCTATAAAATAGTTAATGACGCAGCCCCATGTTATCTTTGTAGACTTCTATCCAGACGTAACGTTATATATCCTACTAGACATATCCTAACAAATCAGTTATATTTACCTAAGCCAAAAACAGACAATAAAAAACGGTCCTTCTCATACTCCGCCTGTAAAATGTTCAATTCGTTACCAATTTCCATTCAATTATCCCCTTCATTACAAATTTTCAAGAAACGCCTCCGGCTTTACCAGTCTATCTTTTGATTTAGTTATCATTTTGTATAATGACCACCATTTGTATTATGTCGTATTATGTTTTCATATGTTTTCCTTGTATTTTCCATTTGTATATAATTATGTCACTCGATTTTGTAATCCGTATTGTTGTTGATTTTGTAACCTTGCATTTGATGCAGGGCTCCCTTGCAAAGCAGGCCATGTGGCTCTGAACGGGACAACTCTGCTTTTAAAGAAAACATGAATAAATAAATAAACATAAAAAAATATGTAAGAAAAAGGAAACGAAACCATTTTGGTAGAAATACTTTGATCATCCATAATAGTTACAAGGTATCTAAATGACTGATCCTAAGAATGACAGTGGTTTTCATCGGGAAAAAGTTCTATACGTCCTGAAGTGAAGTATATTGATCGTAATATGTTGTAAATGTATAAAATTACACCATAATATCTTCAAATTAAGAAACCGGGGGACGAAAATAGTGAAGAAGACGGTAACAATACAACATTCTCTCTTTTTCTTTCTTTTTTTTCCTTTTTTTTTTCTCTTCCTGCATAATGTTTAGAACACCCCTACGCGTAAACTCACTTTCACTCAGACTGTTGTCACAATTGGAAGTTATCGCAAAGGAAAGCAAATATGAAGCAATTAATATTTATTGATTTAGACCTGCTACCATGCCGATATTTCTCATTCAGGTCTTGGTCTACATCATATTCCTATGCACCGTAGTCAGGACACTCTGTATAGAATAACCTCCTGATACACCCAACGCTGTACGATCACCTTTTCCCATCAATTGTGACGATGTGTAACACAATGCTTTCCATGATTAGGAAAACTATTCACGTGCATTCATCTTAACAGTCATGTGGCATCACGCTCACCTCTCTGATTAATGTACTTCAAACTGACTCAGCGCATATCAATGAATACGCATCAACCACACCAACAACAGAGTAAATCCATTATTAAACTATACTCTATATAAAATTCTCTCGGAATCTGCTACAAGAAGTATAAACTGAAAGGTATTCAAATAGCAGACATTTCCGGCAAACATTCATTTTAACCAACAACTGACTAAGAATACTATTCTGTATGATCATTCGGGACTGACACATGTTTGGCAAATCAAAAGTTTAATGGTATGACCCAAATCACTTTAAAGTCATGATATCCTATTTCTGCATTCCCTTGGTCGATATCACCACGAGCAAGATGCCTAGACGAGTTAACGTCTGTCCGGCAGTCTCTGTTTTAAAAAAGTTACACTGCCCTATCACGAGTCATAAAGTCATGAGGTTGGGAAGGGCGCCCTACCCGAGAGCATTATGAGAAGGGTCTCTCTTGCACTTCCACGAACAGACTAAAGAGTTTGATGGCAAAAGGAGTTAAGCGCCATTTCCATACATTTTACAGTATTTAGTCCGCCAACAGATAGAGCCAAATAAAACCTTTCCATTGATGCCTCACATGTAACATAGCAAGGAATATTCTTAAAGTTATGCATACATGTATTTTCCCATGATTCACTTTGTTTTTAGAAGCGTTGATTAGTAATATATTCTCAAAATCCTTACAGCTTAGTTAACTGGTTTTGCGATTTAAAGCCTTCAACAGATCACGAAATGCACTTTTGCACATCAACCTACTTACGAATATGAAGGCATTGTTTAACGATGTTTCCACTTGGAAAGAGCCAATCTGGATAATCATGGGTAATTGCTACCAGCATGACCAGTGTCTGTGATATTACGTAATGATGAAGCTATAAAAATTACTAGTGAAAATAATCGTGGAACATATTAAAACACAAAAAGTATGTAGGCTGACGGCGTATATTATTCGATATTTCCGCAGACAGAAATGCTCGAATGAACCATAAAGGAAATAATTTACTATACCAGTATGCGTAGTTGGTCATAGATATTTTCATAGAAATAGTGTATTTTTTCAAAACTTTCTGTACTGTGCATGAGCGTTTCTTTGTATACTTCACTCTTTCTGTGCAAATATAATAATGTGCACACACTTCACACATATACTCGTGCAGAGATAATCGATGTGGCACACCGAGGGTTGTAGATCGTTCCCTGTTTTTCCTGATCCCATAAAGCAAAGTTTGACATTCATCTTTTATTGAGTCGACGTAATATTCAGCTGCATCTTTTAATACTGGATTAAACAAGTTCTGATACCTTGACAGCATACATTCAATGACAAATTCCTATCTTAATGACTGTTTAATAGTTTCTGATAAAGATTGATTTTTATAAATAACTATGATTTGTAGTCAGATTTTTTTAATACTGAGAGCTAATTAACCATGTAATACTTTTTGATTTGATTGAGCAGATAGCGCTCTGATTAAAAGGACGAAAGAAAACATACCTGTCCCTTTTCAGAACATTTTCAGAATGTTCTATATTGAAACGAGGGAAGACCCCAAAATATATTTAGTTCGCAATTGTAAACGAATGACTGTTTTGCAAATACTAGCATCTCTGTCTTTCATAGTTATGATTGTGTACCCACCACGACAGCAATATTACGAAACAATACGAACAGTTCTGCCATATTTTTTGTTTTGTCGTTTTGAAATCAGAAAGTATTAGTAATAAAAGGGCAAAGTTTAACTGATATCACTAATTGAGCAAGATTGTTTACACAACAGACAAAAAAAAAAGCTTTAGAAGACTTACACTGCATTTATATCTTAATGATTTCTTTCTTATCCCATTTCAGTCATAAGGAATTTTGTGAATTTAAACAAAATCTTCCCTTCATCTACACTTACTTTCTGCGTGATCATGTGCATCCTTTTCAATATAATTCACCATATATTTCCTATAAAATAGCCATACATTTTTCATTTGACCAAATGTCAGAATTTTATGAAAGCTATGTCTTCTAATGTTGACCGATAGCTATTTCCTTCACAGCTACTTTGAGTGTGTAATTTCAGTGCACTTGACACCCCTTTCGAACAAGAATGAGCACTCATAAGAACACTACACTGCAAACATTCATTCACATCCCTTTAATAGGGAGTTATATTGATACATTACCTGGAGCTTATCTCTCATGGAAATCACACGGAGGAAGTTCACTTCCCTAAAAAGAATCTGGCATCGCATCTGCCGACGGGTCTCTAAGAAAATATCCGAGAAGAAATCAGGTGTGTACAATCCTTTGACTTCACTCCTAATCTGGGATCGTCGACAATGTCGCTAATCTATAGTTACAGACATTTAGGATAGAAAGTTTTAGGAAAGCTGGAAACACCTCGAGTGTTATTCTATCAGCGAGAAGGGAAATACGAGAGGAAACCGTCTGTATTCGTCTCCACTTCAGTTTCTTGACTAGAGAAAGTTGCGACTGTCCCGCTGTCATGCCAACACAGCGATCACAGAGGACCTCCGCACGAGTGAGGTAGAGAGGAATAGACTGCGACAGAAGACCAGTGAGATTGGCTTAACTTGATCGGACGTGTAGTCAGCTGGTGGGATACGAAATCACGCCATCTGGTCTTCTCTCTCCAGTCGTTCCTTCAAATACCGGTCGTCCCACTTTTTTTAATCCAGATACGTACACCACGAGATCTGATTGGCTAATGGCTTGCTTTCGACATTCATATCAAACGGTACATAGCAACTGCAGAAGAATGAAATAGAGATGAAGAACTTCGTATCTGCTTTACCTGTTTGCAGGGAGAGGAAAGAAATTGGGATGATTTGCGTTCTTTGCATCGCTTTACTAAGCTTGAAACAAAAGGAGAGATTGATAGACAAAGCGTAGAATATGCAGACGCAACTTGACAGACATTCTATATTGAGGGACTGGAGCACATACAAATACATATCGATGTAGTTAATAGACTGGTACAAATTAGAATTCATTTGTGGAAAATAGGTGAGCGTTTAACAATTTGAAAATGTTAAAGTCTTGGTCATTCGTAAAGTGCTCAATAAAAACATACAATTCACTCATGCACACAGACACATTACAATACATCAAAATACATCCGTCATTCTCCCTCCAAAGTCAATTCATTGGACACTCAGTTGATAACATTGTTATTTATTATCTTTTCATTTATCATCCATTTTTCATTTTCATTTGTTAATTTATTCAATCATCTATTCATACACTTGTATATGTATCTATTCTATTTCAATATACATTTGGTAATCACCTGATATTCCTTTATTATATAAGTAGGGAAGCAAATATTCAGTTAGAAGAAGAGAAAACATATCTGTGCAGTTAATATTTTAGTTAATATCTGGAGGCCTCATCCCCTCAGTATTAGATTGGATGTTGCTGACCACGAGCTAAGGTAGTATATGAAATTTTCCTCGTTGTTAGGTTGATGGAGGCCTTCCAGAGAAAAATGCTGGTGAAGGAGTATAACAATTTGACAGACTCGACTGGAAAAAAAAAAGCGTTTGAGACTGATGGTCGGAAAGACATGCAAGATTTTTACCTTTAGGCGACCTTTTTCTCTCTTCTTTTCAGAGGCTGAGAGTAGAGAGGGTGCATGCGATTTTTTGACGTCTTTTCGGCGCCACGATCACCTTTTGAAAATTCGGTGTCCTAAAGATGCTTTTGAATATAAATCAGATATCAACTCTGAGTGTTGATTTCTCCTCTCTTTTCTTTCAAAATGGAAACTGCCAGTAATGATTTGGGGGAATTGACGGGAAATTTATCTTAACGTTGGTGTACACTTTCTTCTTCAACTCTCAAGTTGAATATTTTGGTCCTTTCAAAATCTTTTCTCGTGTTTTTTCCTCATCCTATCAGCTTGATGAAGGAGCGTTTTCTTTACACCCACGATAAACAGCAAAGATGCTATTCAACGGTGTGTGCGATAGAAAAAGATAGATATCTAAAGTGAAAGTAGACTAACATACATAGATGAGGGATAAAGTTTAATGAAAGACATGTAGAAAAACTGGTAATGTACTTTAAAATTTACCAATGAACATTGCAGTAAATAATACATAAAGACATAAAAGCGAGCACATACAAGTTTGAACGATACAAGAAGAATGCGTAGAAGTAGATAGCATACCTGTGATAAAATAAAATGAATGGAGAATAATGCTAGGTTCAGACTGGCAGGTATACTTCTAAATGATGGTGTCATAAAGGCAGGAGAGAGAACTGATTTCAGGTGTCTGTGCTGTTCGACACAAGTGTTTTAAGGATCCTACTACAAAGCTGAGTCGCTTACATCGGTCCTCCAGGAGACAGAGAAATATCGGACAGGATTTGGCGATTAGCCCAAAGCAGGTATATCGCCGGACCGGCATCGCTCTTCATGCTTCCAGATACAATGTAACATGATATTAGGTCCGATTTATCCATTGCAGCCTCTTCAGTATTTGCATCCATCTTCTTCAGGACCCTGTCATTATAATGACTCCAAGCATATTCAGCCATTTTTATAAAGCCAGTTCAAGAGATCAGTTAGGGTGGGTTATACATTTCGATTAAGAATTCACTCCCCGGGAGGGTTAGAAATCAAGGTATCCCGTTTCAGAGTTGGCGTATTTATCCATTACACCTGTAATGCCTTACACAGCTGTCAAAGTCGAAAATGAAGTTACACGTAGTCCTTGCCAAATAGTCATATTCCTAAGATTCTGAACAGAGGTTGGTAATAGAGGCAATGTGTATTGAAGCTGTTGGTAGATGGTCAGTGAATTCAAATCAACGAATTTATTACGTCTAGAATTTCAATAAGTCTCACAGATGTTTAAAGGTGAATTCCAGACGATTTTCATAATTTCACACCATGTTTATATATAGTATATAAATTGATGGAATTTATTGTGGAATTTATTGTGGTCATTGAGCAGATAAACAAATATTCTTAAAAAAAAAATACACTGAACAAGGACGATGACGTGGAGGCTCGCATATTCCAGAAATGTAGCAATGTAATTCCATTATCACTTGCCTATCAACTTCATCTGTGTAGAATTTATGCATGCTCTCGTCGTTTGTTCGGCTTCCTTGAGCATCTAATCATGCATTGCTATGTGGAACTGCTTGGCAATCATCCTTGTTCAATGTATTTTTTAATGAATTTTGAAATAATTCTTATTCTTCATCGCAATCACTATAAATTCTGAAACTCTGTACCCATCAGTATTACCAACTTATAGAAGTTCAAATACGTACGTCTGAAAATCATCCGGAAGTCTCCTTTAATATGTCCACAATATCGAGTCTGGGTAAACAGAGAACATGAAAACAGAAAGCTTATCTCTGAGGGAATGGCATTGCCTATGAGTCCTCTAAGGCGTGTCTTTAATCATCTGAGGCTGGAAATCAAACGGCGCCAATTTCCGTGGGTGCTAGGCGGTCATAAGATTGGCGCGCTCAATTTTAATCTTTTGGTTATCCCGAGAAATTTGTATAGCCCCTACTACCAAATGCCAAGATTTTTTTTTTTTTTGGGGGGGGGGGCGGAAGGATGTGTCTGTAGGTTCGTGAGGTGAGGGTAGTAAACTCAAAGATATTAAGAAAAAACACCAATCAAATAAGTGAAATTAGAAATAAATGAGAGAAGAAAGAGAGAAGATTAGACAAACAAACAAAACAAAATAAATGGAATTAGACACTCCAAGACGAATTATGGTTAGGATTTTTATGGAATTTTATAGACTTAAAATTTAATGTGTACATAGAAAATATAATAAACAAGGAAGAAAGGTTAAGTGAAAAAGGTTAGAGAGAAGTGAAGAAAGGTAACTGGGATGGCAAATAAACACGTCTAAACTGAAAGCAGTCCCTTTGTGTTTATTCAGGGTATCCTCCTCCTCAATAGGAATCTTTTATACTGTCTACAGGATCCGACTCGAAAGGACATTTCCATCAATATAAAACCACGGCTGGTCACCCTCTCTCTTTCTCCCCTTTCTTTCCCCTCCCCCCCCCCCCACCCCCCCCTCTCTCTCTCTCTCTCTCTCTCTCTCTCTGTCTCTCACCCTCTTTCACCCCCACAAACACACACAGAGGTCTGCTTAATCGCACTGTCCCTCTGTCTCTTTTCTTTATTATGTTTTTTTGTTTTTGTTTTTTGAGTGTTGTTAACCATCTCCTTTCTGCTGTAATAGGATGAAGTTCCTATCAAAGTCTAAAATAACATCCCACAACACACTTATGAAAAGATTAAACATTAATATGTTTATTTCCCTCACATTGTATGTATTCATCTGGAATTGATACGTTCCTGAGACATGACGAGAGAAACCAAATTCGTTTTTATGAAGTAAAACATTTGCTCTCTGTTGTGCTTGAAGGAATACAAAGAATAGAACAACGAATCACATGATGAGACCTTCGCCAGAAAAATCTTATCTTCATACACTGGAAGGCTTTTGTTTGTTCACATATTACATAATGAAAGTAACGACTTTAAGACGTATCATTCTATCATTCGTCTAACCAGCCCTCCTGTATTTACATATTCGCTGTTTTCTTTGTGTGTGTGTGTGTGTGTGTGTGTGTGTGTGTGAGTGTGTGTGTGTGTGTGTGTGTGTGTGCGTGTGTGTGTGTGTGTGTGTGTGTGTGTGTGTGTGTGTGTTACTAACTATACTGCAAATTCTCTCAACGCTCAAGAAAAAAAATATATTTCAATTTGCTTTTCTTGTTACCACCTTTTTTCTTTTCTTTTTTTTTTTTGAATGGTCTCAATCTCACAAGACCTCAATCTTAGTTCGTTCACTGGAAGCTTCTGTTTGCTGGTGATATAGACTTTAGAGTTTCCGGAGAACGACGTGTTAACATTGCAGACAAGATGGACTACAGGCAGTTAGAATGCGCCGTCATGTATGGAACAAAAATCATGCACACCTTGCCTCGCTTTGAGAAAATATCTGCATCCGTTGATCCAGTTCCGCGTACTAAATTCCTTGTTTGTTCAATCGAACGAGAAGGGGGAAATAGTCCCTCCCATAGCTCTCCTTTTTATTTTATATTTTTGAAGAGGATCTATTCAACGAGCCGTAGTTGAAAAATTCGTTGGAACCAGAGAGTCTCTTTACCCTAGAGTAATCCGACATCGACCTGTGTGTGCCTACTTCGTCCTGTTAACCTTTTCCGGGTCTACTGTAGTTCCGTTGTTCGAAAACACAAATCTAATTGAGTTCCGCCCCTTTAATAAGATGACCTGCTAGAATTCCAAATGACAAATCTTTGTATCCTCACCTGGCCTAGCTATCTACTCGGGGAGGATACATCGATCGGCGCATTTCAGTCCTTACCCCACCTCGCTTTTTTCTTAAACCTCTGCTAGGAAATGCATATCATATTCCCTCCACACAATTTTTTCAGTATGTTTGCAGACGTTCACCCAAACACACATGCACAAACACAGTTTGATCTCTAGTTATATCTTTGTTTTGTTTGTTTGTTTAATCTTCTTTCTTCCTTCTCATTCTCTCAATTCTATATGTATATGTATATATATATATATATATATATATATATATATAATCGAGACAATGTAATTCTTCCTAAGATGACAGGGGCGTACGGTACGAGTATCAGCATCATCGCACTATATAATAATAATAATAATAATAATAATAATAATAATAATAATAATAATAATAATAATAATAACAATAATAATAATAATAATATATATATATATATATATATATATATATATATATATATATATATATATGTACATATATATATATTTATATATATATTTATATGTATATATTAGTATATCTCTTATATTCAAATATATCTTGAGACAGACACGAAGAGGAAATTGAAGATAGAATAATTCACAATATTGAAATAACAAGAGATATTATTTGTAATGTGTAAAGAAGACAATTAATCATGTAAATCGAACGTGTGAGCAAAACATATTGCAGCAATGCCATATTTGAGGGACAATTATTATTGCTCGTTACATTACAAAATTAACAAAAAGTAACTTTCACTGTCAAAATCTCCACATCTTCCTTAGTTCGGGGGTCAAAGTTGTGGAAACATTAAAGAAAATATCAGCACATAACTTTATGGAAGCAAGTTACAATGTCCCTCTCATTAAGGTTGATGTGATTAAAGAGGAAATGGTTGGGAAATAACGATATACACAGAATATGACAGGCCAGAGTAAAATGAAGACGCATTTTGGACCAACTCGTGGATGATTATATAGAAAAGAAAAGAAAAGAAATACTGACGACTCTATCGCTTAGCAACTTAATAAGACAAAGAGAGTAATATCTCATCCGCATGCAGCGCTCTTCAAAACTAACACTTAATACAACAAACTTCTTAACCACATTGCAAATGCATTAAACTCATAGCCACTCACTTCGGTAATTCTGCGTGTATAATTAGAATCATCCTCAAAATGATATCCCGTTTACAAGGAATTCCTTTAAGGAATCTTATGCATCTCATAACTTCCCGGAAAGAAATCTGTTGAGCTCTTTGTAAACACAGAAAAAATCCGTTGAAAGATATGAATCTATAATCATATCTCAGTGTATTGCAGATAACCCTGTGCACTGTCAATAATTTTGTGAAAGCCGCGTGATTGTTGTTGTATCGTAAAGAATCAAGACTTGATGAGGAACCATGAGCAACAATAATCAAATGAAGGACAATTGAAGGGGGATGAGGGACTATGAGGACTTTTCCACATAAGAGCCTAAAAAGAGAGGTTAACAAGTCAGATTTACACGGCGTCGGCTTTGAATGGGCCTAGATCAAATGAAACGGAGGCAAATTTATGTCGTGAGGGGTCTGCGAAAGGCGCGCATTTGAATGATCTCACTTCAATTGCTATTTACTTTTATTCTTGTACTATTGTTGTTATGGTTGATGCTGTTATCTGTGATAGGCAACACATATAAAAAGAGAGCTGATATAGAATATGATGGTGTCATATAAACAGAGGGAAGAGATATGAAATTGCAAGGGTCGGTTAGAGACCTTCAATGTCCTTGCAGTATTATGCGTGTATGATAACCATTGCCTTGGTATCTGCCACAGCAAAAGGGAAAGAAATTTACAGTAGGATACACAGGGAGTTAATGGGGAGCTAGCCAGTTTCATTCATTTTTTCCACATATGGCGCCTCTGTAATCTTGGTGAAATGCCTCTTAAGACCTCACAAATCCGTTCGTATTATTTCCTGATTGATTTAGGATTCATCAATTCTGACAAACCTGACAGACGAGAAATGAGAAGACATCGATCATGACAGCTTTATCACTGTGTCAAAAAGAAAAAAAAAAAACCTCTGAATTGAAACATAATTTTTAATGAAAGGGCATCTGTGCTTTCTTTGAATACCTGACTCTCTCTGTTAAACACTGTTTGTAGTTAATATCTTCTTTCTCAAACTGATCGACGCAAAGACGATATTTACAGAGATATATTTCTATAGGTATATCTCTTGATATTACTATTACTAGGGAATGTTAGTTAATAAATAACTTACTAATGTTGAGGCTGACTTAACGTTTTGGGAAATGTAAGATGTGTATGACCTTATCACCAGCCATTAACTTAATTCATGGGATGTAATTCCCATAAAAAGTGACCAAGTACAAGGATTCTATCTGAGTAAGCACCCATGCATTATACACAGTCATGATACTGAACAATAGCATACAAGATGATTATACATACAGAACTTGAGGATGCATCTATTTCTTTACATTTCGAAGATTGTATATGTGTCATGACTATGACATCTCATGCAATGTTTAAATACACATTCCAATAATCGATCAATCGTCAATGGGTAAACATGTTTTGCATATATAGTTTCAAACGGTCGCATATCTTCCGCTTAAAAGGGGAAAACGGCCAACTGAACAAATGCTCATGGCTGTGCACAACCATGAGAATTTGGTTAGTTTGCCATTTTCCCCTTTTAAGCGGACGACCCTTTGAACTTCCCATTCCAGTTTGTGTAAATGGATACACTTTCCTAGCGCCGTGACTATAGCTGATAGCGAAGCAGACACGGTCAGGAATCACCCTCTAACAGATCACAGCCCACTTCAAACTACATGCTTCTGACGCGTCGTGCATTAGGGGTCATTTCATTTCTTCGGTCATTATCAACTTTACAAAGGGCATGATGGGGCAGTACTACAAGAGTCTTTACTAAGCTAATTGATTTTTAGGTGGGCAATATGTATACCACCGAGAGGGACGTTAAGAGCGAAACGGAACTCGCAAAGTAGAAAAAAAAAACACAGTAAAAACAAATCAAATGAACGATGGCTGTACAACGATTTCTAGGGCGCGGTACCTCCAGAAAAGGTTATCCGTCATGGGCCTAAATACGTATTGCTCGACACACTGACGGCGTGCAAAAGAACTCTTCCTTCTGTAAAGATCACGTAAGTGTAGGATAAGCAATGTCCACTTCAGTATGGGGCTCGATGGCTAGCATACTACCCATCCAATGAAATCAACTGAATTGAAAAGGGCTATAGGCAACCGTATAACAGTTATATCAATGTCCAACCATAACAGTTTTATCGATATCCAAACTTGAATCATTGATGACGTTTTACCAATCATAGATTGATTTAATGGCCAGCATCCTTGGTATCATTTAAGATAGAATGATACACGCATGAAACATACTATTTTTCTCGATACATCAACAAGTGCGGGTAATCATCACTTGATCCACTTCTTTTGGATTTCATATAATCTCCCTCTCTGCTACCCCCCCCCCCCCGGATTTTATGCCTGAGATTATAACTGTTGACCATTTTGGAAGAAAAGGGAAATAAGGTTTCCTAATAGCGATTTCACAATACTTGATGTTCATTTCGAACAAGATATGTTAGTAGGCAGCCTGCGTGTTGCTCAGCATTGAAAGGTAAAAAGAAAAGAAAGCCAAAATGTTTGCACATCACTTCTACTCCGAAAAGACGTTAAAATGTGTAGGGACAGTGTAAATTGTACGGTGCCTTTGAAAATATATTATAGAACGCCTACTGCTCGAAGAATATGCATTCCAAAAGCGTAATCTAACGATGGAATTTCCGAGAATGAAAAGGACAATGTTTGCCAGTCTTTTAAACCACATTTCCAAAGATGTTATTACCGCAGACGATATCTCTTCTCGGCCAGTTTCAAAGTCGTTGTCAGACAATAAAATCAACTGATCATCTTGCGAATGAAGATCGAGCTGTGTCCCACTCAAGCCAAATTTAACGTATCGGGCCTTTCCCCCGTTAGGCGGCCTTTCACAGAACCAACGTACGTCTTTCCCGCGACAGACGTTTGGCGAATAGGGCGCCAATTACGAAGTGTGAAATAGCCCTAGAGGCTGGAAGCGGAAGACGACGCAGTGTTATGTCTTTGAGGAGAGATTGTATCGGGTATATGACGCCGCCTAACACAGATAGATAGGCAAGGAACTCTGCTTTATTAGTCAGACTTACGTTGCTGACAATTATTTTGGTGATTCTGAAATTTTCTTTGAAAATTTGCAGCGCAGAGATGAAGTTTTCGACATTACCAAGCAGCAAGACTTCATGTGTGTTTATTTATGTGTTATTTACACGTTCCTCCCCCCTCTCTCTCTCTCTCTTTCACACACACACACACACACACACACATGTGCGTTAAGGGAAGTATAAAGCGCTTATTTAACATCTTTTTACGAGCTAAACATCACTACTATGATGGGGCCAGAAAACAAAATAAATAATCAAACGAACAAACAAACAAATAAGCCTATATAATGCATACCACTCCCATACTCAGCTTTGACTTTCCCTTGCCATAGCCCTTGTAGAATGGTTTGTTTATGACAAAGTTTTCTATATGAAGTGTTACTTTCCTAGATTTAGTCAAGATGCCTCCGCCAAGGAATAATCCTGATCATTCTTTCACGAAGGGAAAAATATAGAAAATCTATTCTCCATATTCCTTTTTTCACTCTTTCTCCTGACTTGCATGGACAAGTTAAATGGAATACTATGTTGCATACATACATGATATATTTTATATATTGTTAAAAAATGTATGTATGTATATATATATATATATATATATATATATATATATATATAAGTGTAATTCAATGTCACATATACAGAATGTGATTGTCATCAAGGAACTATTCATCGCTGCACTCAATAGCCTGACAATCTCGAGGAATGGTGATCATATTCTTTATCTCTCATCATGCACCGGACTGCTGCGTTGCTGTTCAGAAGGGTGATACACAACATTCGAGCGGCAGGTGCAATGCCATATCCCAAATCTCTCTCGGAAGCTTGTCGATACGTCCTTCCATTCTCCGCCTGTCATCGTTTTGGCCAAAATGCTAAGTGATTAGTCACGCAAGATGACGAACTGGTACGCGAACTTGGGGTGATAATGTCACTTTTTATGATTTTTGAAAGTCCTTTCTTACTTTCAGGGTTTTCCACGGGGAATGATCCGCTAGAAATGTGATGGAAATGTGTTTTAAGTATGCTGCATTTTCAAAGACACAAACATCTGAAATCCTCAAAATTTAGAATTTTGATGAAGGAGATGGGAAATAAGCAAAACATAAGCAAGGAACAATTAAACTATAAGGACAGAAAAGGGATAAATAAATAGAAGGTAAATCGGATTTGGGGTCATCGTATCGGCACCACTACGTAATTCGTATACACACACGTGCCTACATCACAAGATATATACGGTAATCACGATTCTTATAGCGATGCATCGTTACAAAGATAGAAGACACGTGGTACTTTCAATCAAATACACACAAGAACAGAAAGAGAGCTATACCGTGGGTGGAATTCAAAACACGTACATAGGCCCTACTCTTTTTTCAGGGAATGTCATAAATCCTGATATATCTTGTCGGAACATCAAAATATTGTGTCCCGCGCTGATGTGTATCGCCATGGTGGACAGTGATAAAATTATACGTTTAGGCTTGGATTAACAAACCTAATTAGAATGACAACCTCAACCTTGCGCCTGTAAAAACACTCCAAGCCTGCCGCAGACCTCTTCCTTCTTCTCACTCACAAACTCCTCCTTTTACTTTGGGAAGTTTTTTTTTTCTTCTTTTTTTTTTTTCATTCAAAAAGGAAAAGGACAAAGCCGGAGCGGTATTCTTATAATGTCATTCAATGCGTTGGTCGTTGATGTTTTGGCGAAGCGTGAACTTTCAAATTCTCGCCTGTGTATCGATTTCCAGGACAGTTAGCCGATACAGAATGCGAAACACTTATTCCCGCTCTCCAAAGCCGCCCCTCTCTCCCTCCCCCTCTCAGTTCTTTTTCTATCTCTTTTTTTTTCACTCATTCTCTCTCTCTCTGTTTCTCTCTCCTTCAGTCTTTATCTTTATATTACCTGCCCTCTGTTTGTTTCTAAAGGTCTATGTTGTTCACTCTTATCTTAGAGAATTTTAGAGTGGGGGTAAGTGGGGGTTATCATTAATTGTCTTAAGTTAGCTGTAACTTTTTAATCTTGCAAAAATGACAAGTTTCTTGTTACATTGTCATGTAAATACTGCAAATATGAGAGAAAATGTCATATGTAGATTTGAAACATCTAGTCTAAAATATGTTTGACTATGCCATAAGTAAGAGAATCATTTCAGTTGGAATTCTGGTTATTCGAAGGAAGTTCTATGCGTCAATGGGAACGACGAGGAAAAGCTATAGTACCATGAAAAGTTACAACCATTGAAAAAAAAGAAATGATAATCAAATAAAATCTGTCTTGTTGTATATTGGCAAACTGATAAGTCTGCCAATGTATAAGGCAAACTGAATAGCTTGCATTAACCCATAAAATCATATGACAACATGAAAATTAAAATAGGAATTGCATTCTTGATGAATTATGAGCGGTCAAGCCTCTATCATTTTTACTGTAGCTGCTGACTAGTATAAATTTGTCAAATATTTTTTTTTTGTTCACGTAAGTCATACCTTGAGTTGACCTGTATTCATATGCTTCAAATGGATTCAAAACGAATTACCAAAGAGCCCCCCCCCCCAAAAAAAAAAGAGAAAGAAAATGTTAGCATGACTTATTTTTCTCTCCTATGGAGAAACTATTAACCCGCGTCTCACTGTTGGACACTATCATAAAATGTATTATACGTTCATATCGATGAAAACCACCTTTTACTTCTGTAAAATCTGGTTGCTGTTATTGTCCAAACACTGTTGTTGTTTTTTTTAACTAATTCATTACCTGCGGCACTCTGTTTGCCTAACAGGGTCGATGCTTGCAATCTTTGTTTGATTTCTTAAGAAGAGGCAGCAACAACAAAAAAGTACGTTACGACAGGTAAAAATAGCTTTAAAAGCGGTGCTTTGAAAGAGCTCAAATTCGCCTCACTGATTACCTGGATGACATGTGTTCAGACATTTTCGTGTGGTCAATGTCAGGAATGCGGCTAATCGCGTGCAAAGCCAAACACCTCACACCAATGCCCTTCAGATTTTTTTTTTTACTTCTTCCCAGTCTTTTTATTTATTGAAACGATTTTGAAAAGTTCCATTCCACACCATGTTCGATTTGACTTGAGAGATAGAGTAAACTTAGGCAAAGAAAATTATAGAATTTTCCTCAAAATACAAAAGTTACATGAGAAAGTGCTGAATGTCAAAAGTTTCACATGTTTTATCGGAATGAAAGCAACTAAAAAAGGCAAAGATGTCATTACGTCATAACCTTCTCACTGCTTTATACAAAAGGATATTATCACAATTATTTTGGTCGATGATTGAGTTAGCTATGCTAAAATCTCTCCCTTGCTCGACTACAGCAATTTGATTCGAAGTTTACACCTTATTTCTTACACTCAAAAAATAGAATGGGAAATCCTAACATTTTTGACGTTGTCATTCCTCTAACCTTTTGTCAAAGGTTAAATTTAACATTTGAAATGTTGGATTTTCCATTTCATTAATAGAATGGCAAATTCAGCGTTTTAAATGTTAAATTTAACATTTGACAAGAGGTTGGAGGAGTGACCACATTTAAAATGTTGAATTTCAATTTGTTTTTTTTTTAGAGTTTACGTCAAAATAAAAAGAAAGTTAGTGAAGATTTTCCTTCTGTATATTAATTTGTGGAAACATGTGAATTTCAAAATTCCATAACTTTCCCATTCATTTTGAAAAAAAAAAAACCTTTACCATTTTGCCCGTCTAATTAAACTTTAATCTATAAAGTTAATGCAGCATGAACATCATGTGGAAATACTTTTTTGAGGTTCTCTTACACTGGGTCAGCTACCGTTGAATACTTTTTAAACGTTCATTGGTATGTCATATAATAGGAAAGCTTGACTAATGAATTCTTATGAATAGATAAAGGTCTTTTTTAAATGGGATTCATCATTAGGCCTTCATTTGTTCGGTAAATGGGCAGCTCCATTTAAGCTGACATCTAATCTCTCCCTCTCTCCCTCTATTTTGTTTCCGTCTCTGTCTCTCCTTTTTTTCCTTTCGTTTGTAGAATGATTATTTGTTTCCTTACGGGTCGAAGGGACAATACATTATTTACCCTCCCCCCCCCCCGCATCATGTTATATCAAAACACCTTCATACTCCACGTAAGAGGTGGTTTCACATATTTACAAAAGCTTCGCTATTGAAAGACTGGAGTGTTTCATTCTTTATGAAAATACTATTCTCATTCTTCAAATAAGGTTATTCATGCATCATTTGTAATTTTGACTCTATTCTCTTTCTTTGACTCTTGTCTGTCGCTTTTTTTTTCTTTGCAATTAATTCTGCTTACAATAGCTCAGCTCTAGATGAAAACGGTTACGCTGTAAGGCTCATCAAGCTAATGTTTTGGGTTTTTTTTTATCTGAGATAGGATGTTTAAAGAAAGTTTTTTTTTGTTTTTTTTTTAGTTCAAAGTAATCTACGAGTATATTCCATTATAATGCATAAATGCTACAGTGTAATTTTGTTGATGAAGAAGTTATTATGAGTTATCTCAAACACCATTGAGGAAATGCTAGTATAGGTAAATTCACGGCGGAGCAGAAAATCGTTTCACATATTTCTAAAATCATCTGCTTTCATTCAATCGATTTAGTTAAATGGAAAAACAAACAAATAATGATGGTTTCATTGTAGCAGATTATTCTTGCACAGGGTGCCATTCAGCGATGAAACGCTCACTCGTTTTCTTGCTTTCAAACCAAAGGGAAGTCACGTAAGTGAGATATTAGCTGCCAATATTCCAATCCCGTGAGGAAATCAGCGGAGCGCCAGACAAACTTTCCCCCGACACAACGACCCCGAGTGACTTCCCATAAATCCCTGTCGCTCATTAAACACGTACTCCGCTTCGTGTAGTCATTTGCTTCTCGATATTCCAGGAACGTGTGTGTTACGTATCTGTATAAGATGGTGATATGGATCCTAAACACGTGATAGGCTGAGAGCTATCACGTGACCAGTCTTGTATTTTTGCCTAAAGGCCCAACTTTATCTTTTACCGGGCGTTAGTACTAATGACCGGTATACTAACGACCGCTTGTCTACGCTCAGCTGCTGGCCTGGCATTGCCTGTAAATTATGAAATGCACTGCTACTGTTTGTTCGTGCTGTTCAGTTAGTTCGGAGCTGGGCTAGCCTGAAAGCATTGCTGTAAAAGCCCTGCGCCTTAACTTTTGAACAGCTTCCCAAAGTTAAAAAGCACCCTTGCTTACATTTGCGGATTAAAAAAAACCACAGTTCTAGAGCTTGAAAATAGTTTTAAAATATGAGTTAGGAATAGAAATAACCAACATGAAAATGTTAATAGTATCAATCAATGGTAATTATTGTTAAACATACAAAATGTGAACAATAGTTTTACTAAAAGTCGTCTCTAGAATACACCGTCACCGTGACGGCTTATCGAGAAAATCAGTAATATCTTCCTGTATTTTCGGCTTGATTGCGAAATTTTGTACGATAAGGTGTTTGGTGATAGAACTGAAGTATATTCATATGCATCAAATGTGATAATTCCATTTTTTTTTTCATTGCTCCCAATGTTAAATATTGATATCGGGTAGATAGTTCTTGCGAAATTTTGTACGGTAGGGTGTTTGGTGATAGAACTTAAGTATATCTATAAATGCATCAAATGTGACAATTCCACTTTTTTCATTGCTCCCAATGTTAAATGTTAATATCGGGTAGATAGTTCTTTCTAATGCCCTGTGTAATGTGCATTCCCAACGTGTAAATTGTGTTTAAGTTTGTATAAGTTGTACATTACAGGAGCGCCATATGACGTGACAGCGTGTAACAGAGAGCTTTTGAATTCAATCATCATTGTATTTTGTTGTTTCATTAAGTCCAGCAGGATAGATTAAAAAGTAACATAAACCTGAAATACCATCATGTATACAGTAAGAACATGACTGTATGTGCTATGTACTGATTTTCAAACAAATCATTTATGATT
This sequence comes from Diadema setosum, assembly GCF_964275005.1. Classification (NCBI taxonomy): domain Eukaryota; kingdom Metazoa; phylum Echinodermata; class Echinoidea; order Diadematoida; family Diadematidae; genus Diadema; species Diadema setosum. The sequence goes on along the minus strand of NC_092689.1, from coordinate 1,620,250 downwards.
TCATACTTTGGAAATTAGTATGTACTGAGAAAATGGAGGAAAGCAATGGCAATGCCGTACAGCTGATAATGGGAACCTGACAGATCCTTCCTGATCCCCTTTTATTTCACACAGCTATTTTCCTTCTATTGCAACTGATTGACAAATTGCCCTACATCGGCGTAAATAAGCACTGTAGCCATGATAAAAATCATGGGCGTACATAATCGAGTAGGATTCGAACCTACCACCTCCTGATCACCGGACAGGCGTCATCTCCACTAGACCACCAGGCTTTTGTTGTTGCTCTATCTATATGTGCTAAATGGCATCAAATCATAAGAATTAAATAGAATATACATTGTGTATAATGTTTATGGCTAGGTCAGATTACTTTGTATGCAATTCAGAGCTATTTCAATATAAGGTTAAAAGATTATTTCAATTTCATGGGCAGCAGACATTTCATTTCTCATTATTCAGTAGAAAAAAAGAACACAAACCTCTAACGCACCATATAGCCAAAAACTGTCAATGCGATTTCCACATAGTATGCATGATCATATGAATGAATGCACCGCATATAAGAAATAATTAATGATTTTAATGACATTTGAACGAAACAAAAATAAGAATCTATATTGAAGGATGAAGCAGATGATCTCCAATATTGAAAAGTGTATTAAACTTTTCTATGCTCTCTGTTGTTTGTTGGAAAGAGCAATCGATAATTGTGGATGGCAGCGAAACGGGATATTTTATCATTGCGACCTCCATGCCAGCTTTATGGAGTACAGCCATCCGTCATGGGATTTGAGGACCCGTGAGCATAGTTCCCTTCAAGTTCCCTTCAGGGAAAAAAAGTGCGACTTGATTCTGCGTTGAATTACTGTCCCGTTGGTATATCGTGTTAGAAAAGCCGATTTCAGCGTCCCTGACGATGGGCCTATACACCTCCTCATACACGAGAGTGCCTCGTTGATATTGTTCTATCAGTTGATGAGATAAGCCAGGAGAAACCTATCCCGAGGGGATGGGGTCAAATGGTGTTTTCCGCTGTGGAGTCGGACAGGTTGCTGATCATCAAAAACTAGCGATATACCTTCTGAATTTTTGTCATTTTTGTCATTGTCGTTGGTTGTCGGTATTGGTGTTGTTGTCGTCTTATCAAGCACAGCAGAGATAGAAGCGGGATAACTAACTTGGAACACTTGCTAACATAGGTCGGGTATAACTGTTTACAAATAAGAGTAAATTAAAGACTAATCTAGCTTGTCAGTGTTTGTACGTCATCCCTCTCTCCTGTGGTTGTTTATCTCGGTGAGTAAAGCAGTATTAACTCAGAAAGAAAAGTGAAACTAAACTATTGAAGTGGTTGAATATCCTCCTATAGACCAAGAACTCTGAGCAATATACTGATTAATCTACGTGATTACCTCAAAACTTCAGTGATGCTTTTGCGGCAGCGAATATACCACCTAAATGTGTCCTTATGGTTGACTTTTTTGTTTCGAATTTTGGAAGACATTTAGAAAGGCACAAAGTGAATATACACAAACTTACAGTCAAAACGATTTTTCTGCGAGGGATGTGCAATTGGCTCTACAGTCAGCCACGGGTTCACTGATCACAACGCCCCGCCCCGATGATTTCGCTAATCGACAAGGATTAGTAGTAATTGTCGAAGCCCGCTTTTTACCAATATGTGGCACGCACACACACATCGGCAAGACTGCCATTCCACCCCACTTCGCCTGTTCAATGCCGCTATTTGCATTTTAAACGGCGCCGCTTCTCGTTCGCTCCCTGGCGGTTGTATGCAACAGTATTCATAGCATTCTTTACGAGGTGAATAACCAAGATTTGATTTGTTTATGCTTTTGCATTTGCTTTTCCCCACACGATGAATGATCACTTATATCATTTAAAAGGTGACGAAAATCGTTTCCTTTATCGAGACATGTTTGCCCTCCATGGAAATTGGAGGGAAATGAAAAAGAAGAGATATTCAAATTAGTTCGTGGTTAGAATTGGAGATTTACCGATAAAAGAGGAATTTACCCCAACATGTATGAATTGTGTGAATGCAGCAATACGGGAAGAACACATCAGTGAAGTTTGAGCAAAAGTTGACAAGCAGGTCAAAAGTTATGAACTTTCAAAGTTTTGACTCATCTTTGGATAAAGTGGCGGTAGAACTCTTTATGATGTCACAGTATGGTGTAGGAGTACAAAGAAAGTATCTTTTTCGCTATCAGATTAAGAGAACGCAAGCAACCTTTGCTTGAACTAGGATGACAGCTTGCTACCTTTTTTAATCCTTTCTTCCTTTACTTAACTTTGCATTCATATTGTATACATTTCAAACAAAACTTATATGAAACACACCTCTCTCTCCTGTAATAAGTATACCTGATCACTTTTATATCTCGTTTAGGTAGTTTTTTGAAATCCAATAAAATACTGGAAAATTTATGAACTTTACTTAAACTAAGATAAAGACATTGATTCAGAAGAATCAAACAATGCATTACCATGAAATCTAGTATTGGAAAAGATAAGCTCCCCAACCCCCGAAAAAAAAAAACGTCGATGACAACGTTAAGATTCATGGTGTTGCTTTTACAAGGAGAAAACGACGAAATTTCTTGATACACAGGTGGCGCCAAAACAATAATACTTCAACTGGGAAAAACGAGGATGTACGCAGCTGGTGAGTTCCATCTATGCAATCCTCTCAAAGCGAGCAATCGCAGTTGGGCTCGTAAATGGGGCATATCTATTAGCTGATCATTATTTTTCCGCAGTAAATCGCTTGCCGTTGAAGATAGTTATGCGGGATTACGCCGAGCTGTTGATGAAAGATTCATCGGAAGGGCATAGAAGCAGAATGAAATAGTCCTGGAAATTTGTTGGTCATGCAGACATTCTCATCACCTCAAATTTGGCTGTCTGTGACTTTGATACCCCGGTGGAACTGATTATGCAACATGCACACCCTGAGTACCAGTTAAGAGGGATTGAAGCACAAGAAAAGTCGCCAGTTAACGTGATTCTCTGCTTGATCTTTCCACAGGCCTTAACAAATTTCCTGATTAACCTGGATTGGTAATAATAAAGGGATATTGGGGAAAATTTCCAAGACAATGTTGAATAACTGCCTGATTCTGTTCTATAGCATAATCCCTTTGCCATAAAAGTATAGGCACAAGTTAGAGGTGTGTGATTTGTGTGTGTGTGCGTGTGTGTGTGTGTGTGTGCTTGGGTTTGTTTTTTGTTTTTTGCCATTGCAAATATATGAGAACGTGAAAAGAGTTACTGATTTAAATGCCTTTCAGAAAACAAAACACGCAAAATATAACAAACACTGCATTCTGCTTCCAAGTATACTTAGCTTAAGGAGTTCCATTTTAAAAGCCGTTGATAAAATTTTTCGGCAAATAGCAACGGTCGCTATGTTAACATCGTCATGTACGACTTTAACATTGTTCGTCATAACAATGTACTCACAACAGTGTACTCACAGTGCGCGTTGGCCTGCATTACTAAATGATTTATGTTTTTCAGCCCCAGAAAAATGCTTTCTTCGGCAAGTTTGTGTTGCTTTTTACAAGAATCTTTATTTAATGAAATTCCTAACGAAATGGTAATTTCAATACCATTGTGAACTCAAAACTTTAACATGTTTAAAATTCATATATGGTTTGTTCATTTTCAGAAAATGATTCATACAATCTACGTCAATACCGGTTATTTTTCACAAAATGCAACTACATCTCATTAAAAAGGTCTCAAGTAACAATAGCAACAGTCTGAATATGTCTCACATTAAAAAAAAGACAGTGGACGAATTCTTTCCAAACATTATGGTGAATGTTTCATAGGGTAAGAGATATTTTAACTATACAATGTGCCCGTAACCTGCAAGGACAATCAGTGTTCATGTCTCTTATGATTGCGAATGCTTTTGTTTCTTTCATGAAATATAGTCACACTAATTTCTTCCGTAAACATTATAGTTTGGTCGAAACCTAAGGAAAACACTTTGATTCCATCAACATGATAAATATGAATACTTAAAAATGGTGGCAATTTCATCATACCGACTACTTGGAGATTTGTTGAAATTGAAATATAAAACAAAGTCCATTTTAGTCAATTACTTGTCAGCGTGACCTACTGTCACTGCCAATATGTTACGTGAGGCAACTCTGTGATAACCATATAGCATTGACCGTATCAGGACAATATTGCTCCCCGAGGACAATTATTACCCCCGGATAAAGACCACTTAGTGATAGGGTTACAGTAAAGATTAGGGTTAGGTTTAGGATAAGGTTCCGGATTGGGATTAGGATTAGGATTAGGGTTATAGGGGAAGGGGTAATTATGCTAGAACCAGCATTGACAGTTCAGCTACATATTCCGAGAACAAAACATGAGTGAGAACGTGCGATGCACATCCATGGATATAGAAATGTTTGAGTATACGACTTCCGTCATGTCCGTGTATCGAATACGAAGGTATATTTGTTGGCGTGTGTGTAGCAAGGACATGATATTGTTACTTAATCCATGGACCTACTGTTCAATCTTTTCCGAGAAAGACAAGATGTTAATTTTCAAATTTGCATATTTCGTTTTGTGATTGTTGTTGTATTGTCTTGTTTGGTTTCTGCCATGACATACCATTAGTCGAAGTAATGCGACAGATGTCCACCATGTCTACCACTTCTTGTCTTGTCTTATAGAAATCTTGGCCGTGTAAATTGACAATATTAATTATTCATGAGGGCTGTTGTCAAAGCAGATACATTCTTTTCCACTTTAAAAACCACGATTTATGAATTATACATACTGATACTGCCACTGCAGTGATAGGCCGGTATATAAATATATAAACCCGGTCAGCCTGTCAACCGATTAATGTGCCTCTCTTCACGAAGTGTTGGCGAATCGAGACAGGTTTGGATGCTTCCTTGATACCACCTGAGGGGATGCGGAAGAACTCAGGGGAATTCTGGCACTCCACGAAATGTTTTGCCAATTCCAAAGTGTTTTTAAGCCTTGAAGTAATCGAAATGTAGTAGCAACTAGTAATTTTTTTAAGTGTTGTAAGGTTCATACGGCTACATTTTGTGCTCGTTTTCTCCAGGAGTTACGGCTGGTGCGAGGAATAAAATGCAATGCATGAAGGCATGATTACAATAGCATTTTTCCCCGTCATTTTCGTTTTTGTTTTGTTTTGTTTTGTTTTTTTTTTTCGTTATAAGGCTCGGTGGTAAAGAAAACATTTGGCAATGTTTTGAAAATGTGCATGGATAAACTAATATCTGCAAATGTCATACGATACCTAGCTAGTACTTCTGACGACGCATAGGTATGTGTGTGTACGTGGGTGTAAGTGCGCGCGCGCATATACAAACATAAACATGTACGTGTGAGTACTTCACATAATAATGTAGTTGCAGGTAAACGATTGAAGTAAGATAGCAAAGGCCTGGAACCAAAACGCGGGGACTGCTCTATCGGACCACTTGAAGATGTACATATCGAACAACGGGAAGAAATCAAAACAATGATGATTACATGGTATTGTATATGTCACTATATCACTCAGTCTCCTCTCGAACCGGGCATACCAACACACTCCAGCCCGGGCGGCAAGCCACGAGAGCAGAGCGTCTCCCGCAGATTTATTGCGATTGGTTAAGAGGCGGATATCTTGACCTTTAATATCACGCTTTTCGCTCGTACACACCGCGGCGGGGAGAGTTTTCATCTCGAGTTGGAAAATGAATAACGCGTGAAAATTAGTAGGTTCTCTGAGCACGCCACGTGGACTTCGAGGGGTTGACTGTGGTCTGATGTTGAATTATTATATGCCGAATAGAAAGGTCATATCATCGGATATAGATAGTCGCATTGCATTAGCAGTAAAAGAAAAAACAAGAAGAAGCGCAAAAAAGACGAAAAGATGGAGAATTTGAAGTGGAAGAAGAAAATAATGGTGGTGATTAATGTCCAGTATAGGTAAAAGGAATGGAAGGGGCTGAAGAGAAGGAAAGAGGAGAGAAGAGACGAGAAGGAGAAGGAAGGAGGAGAGGAAAAGAGGGGTAAAAAGGCGAAATATTCCTTAGTAAAGCCAAATGAAAATGCCCCTCATTCATCTAACATGAAACAAGAATCCGAAGCGGACGAGCTGGTGTAGATGAATTTCATACGCCTTCGGCAATGGCAGTGCCGGCGCATAAAAGATGGTGCGCTGAAGAAGTTAGAACAACATAGTGTGATGAATATTGACCTATTGCGTACTGTCATTCCACTAGCTTGTTTCATGTGGAACTTGGCAAAGATTCCTGAGCAAGTAGAAGTAAAGTGACAATAATTTCTATTCAAAAGACTCTTATTGCAATTCTTTGATTGTGTGGGTATACATCGTTCAACCTTGTCACCTTTAAAACGGAAGTTTTTAAGTGTTTTTAACTATAAGGTCTCTAGAATAACAATTAAATTTGATGGTTCTTATGCGAGAAGCATTATCTTTGAAGATTGTAGCAAGTTCCTTATGGCTATTGTATCAATATAAAAGAGCAAATAAGCACGATATTTACATAAATACATTCAAATGAAAAGAAATATTTATAGATATAGATACAAATATTCAGTATGAACATTGTTTTTACTGCTGAAAGCACAGCTTCACATCGATAGAGTATTAAATTTCTCTGGTGACAAATACAATCAATGACAACAGGCAATGTAAAAATAAAACAGCGCTCACTCCATTTCCATTGTGATCAAGTCATCAATTTTCTTCGAAAGGCGCAACATTCGTGGAGTGTTCGGACGAATTTTCACGGTACAGCAAATCCTGTACAGCGGAGAGTGGCGCAACAGAATCTACATTAAAGATCGCCCGATAAGAGATAAGCGTCTGATGTCTTATTCAATTACGGGAAAAAGCTGTGCACCGGTATTTCCCCATTCACATTGAGGTAGAACGTTATCACCCTCATCAATTTGAAGCCTGTAGCAAGTCTGTGTTAAAATTGTTTTTGTGTTCGTGTGTGTGTGTGTGTGTATGTATGTATGTATGTGTGTGCTTTTCGTTTTAACACTTCTCGTGAATGTAGCTGAATCCGACATATTTCGACAGTGACCCAATGAAACTTTGAACTGAGCCCATAAATCCTTCGGGATGTCGCGTGGTCCGAATGACAACATCACCGATGCCTGCAGTGCTAGGATAATGTTTACGCGATGGGTCGGGTTTTTCCCGGGGATTGTTTGGGTTTTGCCAGAGACGGAAGTAGCAGGAGAAATCAAATATTACATTACATTTATACACATTCATATGATAATGTTCCTAGCATTAACACGTAGAACCCGGTGAACTGGCATTTTAAAAATGTATTTCACTAAAATCGTACAGAAATTCAGCTCCAGTTTGACATGACAATCTTAGATGGCTTCTTTGAAGTAGAAGACATAATCTAATGAAACCTGTCAAATCTATCAGAGAACGAGTGTCCGTGCTGCCTGAATAATGAGGGTTATAAAGAATGTGGAAAATGGATAGTCACCCCCATCCACTTAATTTAAGGAACGAGGAGACTCGATTCCATCTAATCTTATTTTATGATAGTACTCAAAATGTATAAGCCTACTACTCGTCACTGGGAAATTCAGACAACAAAATTTCTAGCAGTCTTTCCGATTTCAGTAAGTTTCGTTATATACGTTCAGTAATATCACACTGTTTTTGTTTTTGTTTTGTTTTCTTTGTTTGCTTGTTGTTGTTGTTGTTGTGTTTTGGGGTTGTTTTTTTTTTTTTTGGGGGGGGGGGAGGGGTTAATTCATTCCTTGCACTGAAACGTGTTTTTCACCCAGTGAAGGATATTCTTCTTTGTAATACACAGGAACCTTTTTACTGGTCTACATGAACGTTTCGATCGCTCATTGCTAGATTTCATATTTCCCATTCACCTGCTCTGCTCTTTCGCTATATATGAAGAGTATTTTCACCTAATTGTTTATTATACGAGCAAAAGGTTTTCTACTCCTAATCCACACCGGAAAACTAATACAGATTCAAATTCATATTCATTCACTCTGCTCATTCACATTCACACTGTGACACACACATAGTGAGTCATCTCAAACCCATGGACAGTTCAATCACATACAAACATACAATCAATCACACAACATACTGACAAGAGCAATGCTTGTCCAACTTCTATTTTATACGTTCTAAAAGATTCAACTCTACACAAAATTAACTGATACTGTATTGATCCGTAAAGAAAGACAAAGGCTACTTGTAAATGTTTTCTGAAGAGGCGTCCCAAAAACAAAACAAAAACAATGGTGCATTAAGCGGACGACAAAAACCGCTTGCAATTACGTGGTCCTTCGATCGGAAGAATTCTGTGTTATCTATTTGTAGGGGGGGGGGGGTCCATGACCTCAAACTGTAATGGTTTCGGGCTAGCATTAGTCCTGATCAGGAACATCCCTGCCCCTCGTTTCTTTCTGAGAGGCTTTTGATAACCATGGAAGGTTATGGGTTGAGCTATAGTATCGAATGGTTTACGAACGAAACCGTTGGACGAATTGAATATTTATTTTGATCGTATCAAAAACTTTATTGTGATGACGGATGGAACTGCATAAAGATATTAATTCGAGCTTTCGTATAACCTGTTAACTTTGTGCTTTACAATCCCTGAGCATTGGTATCAGTTTACTTCTGAAAAAAAAAAAAAAAACATGTCATGTATAGAATATCTCATATACGAAAGAGTAAGCTTCAATGCCACTTAGACGTTAACAGTCCCTGGAAAGAAAAAAAAAAATCTTACATGCTATAATGGCTGTTTGCAGTATCGCCTTTCACATTGGATACCAGATCTGTTTGCGTTCTCACTCTAAGGAAAAGCGAGAATGTTTCGTCTCGAGCAGAAAGCCCGACACTCTCCCCAGTTATAACGATAACCCCATGGCGGAATCGCTGGGGAGGGCGTTGCATGTAGTGTCCCACAAAGCGAGCTGATCATATTGGAGCAAGATCGAATAACAGGTAAGGTCTAATCGAAGTCCTGCGCCCTCCAACAGACTGAAGAGACAAAGAGAAATGCGATATACGTTCGACGCGAAAAGTAGAACAAATACCGGGCTGTTGGGAAGAGGGTGCGTACACAGATGAAAGGCATCAAATCAATCTTCGTGACTTGGTGGCTAAAAGAGAATATCTTCGTTTATGGCCAGGGAGATTCTTGTATGCCCGGTAAAGGAATGCTGCGAGAACTCTTTTATCGTCTTTTCGATAAGAGGGCCCGGCCTGGATTCGGTTTCCTTGAGCCAAGATCCGGTTTTTTGCTTTTCAGATTTGTATTGTCGGAATCATCTCTTCCTCTTCACACAATAAGGGCATTCGTTGTAGTAAGCCTCACTTCGCTACAAGCCATATCGTCTTTAAAGAAAGGTTGTCTGCTCATGCACCCACCCCCCCCCCCCCCATGCTCGATCGCGTGAAGTTCAGTTTGCTTTATTGAAGTCGTGACTCGGAGAGCGTGTGTCAAGTGTGTGTTCAGATTTTGAGCTTAAGCAAATAGAAGATCCTTGCACAGTTGAAGACGTGCAGCCCCTACCAATATCACATTGTATGTGCCATCCACGCATTTCTCAGAGACAAATGTAGTGATTGAAGAGAAGAGGAAAAAGGAAATCTTGTCCCCCCCCCTTCCCCCCCCCCCAAAAAAAAAAAACAAAAAAAAAACGTTTGAGATTGAAAGTTGTTTCACATGAATATGTGTACACGTTTAGTAACACTTTCATATGCTTCATTATTGTTTTCACTATCGTAGTCATCACGACCTTCATGAATATCATTGTTGATATTATTATCATCATTTCTTTATAATTGCCACCATCAGTGGATGTAATTATCGATAATGATCCCTTTTGGAAATGAAATTAAGTCCGTGAAGGAAAAGTGGGATTAAATGTACATTATGCAGAATATAATAACTACATTGGTAGTTAAGGACTATAATTGAGAATATCCGCATTCATATGAATGGATAATGATTGCAATACCCCAATCCAGTGCTCATATTCGATTATGTTTCATTCGTGCCTCCCCGACCTACCCCCTACCATTTCCCTCACCCCACCCCCACCCCGCCACCCCCCCCCCACACACACACACACACATACACAAACACGTCATCTGTATAAGATATGAAACTCGTATGCTGCATTTTGTATAAGCCTGCAGATACAGGACGTCAGGAAAAAAAAAGAATAATTGCTTGTAATGAAAATAAAGTCTCTCTTCTTTCACCACTATTTCAGATTACAATTGCCATGTAAATACCAGCTGACTTTAAGAATGGTATTTGCAATTAGAATGGTCATTGTTTATTGCACATTTTCGGTAATTTTTCTAACATTTTTTCGGGGCAAATGTTTAGAAATGCCAGAAAAGGATGATGCTTAGGTTGGTTTGAATAAAGGCATCAGAAGTACAGTCACGAAGGCTATATGACAATTCTCAGTCATGCATATTAAGATTCATTAATTACAAAAAGTCACTACGCAAACATATAACTTGCTGAACAGGATATCCAACTTGATATTTTGAACTATTGATCTACAAATTGTTACGATTCTGTTACGATTTTGTCAATGTGACAGACTCACGATCTGAAAAAAAAAAATCGGACTCATTAGAAAACCGGGGTTTTTTTTAACTGTAATTACATTTTCTTTACCCTTGCACTGTAATTTCCAAACTATTGATGTGATGAGGGCTTGTTTGGAGAAAAGGAATAAGAGTAGTATTAAACGGCCACGGCCATGTAGTTTGCAGAATTTACAACTGGAGGTATTTTCTCATGTCACGTGATATATTCTTCGACGAGTTTGGGGTACAATTTCTCTCCCTTCGGGGTTTCTGTGCCAACCTCATTACCCCATCACATCCTCTGAAGAGCCTCCTGATTTCATCATTACCATACCAATGTAAAAGAATCCTCTAGATCACATGAAATGTAATCTCCAAATCCTCAAAACTGAAATGGAAAGGAGCGTTGATCATGATCACATTATCTGACATGATTTGTAGAGATCAAGACTTTTGCTGTACTTGAATATTTGCTTCCATCGACATAGAGGATTTTGTTCTAAAACTTTCACAAAAAAAGTAATTCAGTTATAAGTTATACAGTCAAATCTGACTGCTGTCCTAAATTCTCCACTTCTGAGTCTCTCTCCCTCCCTCCCTCTCCTCTATCGCCTTCATATTTTCCCTCATTCTCTGTCTCTTCCCTATCAATATTCATATCGGCGCAAAAAGTACATACTCACTCATCCCAGTTGCTCCATTTCTCGGTGAAGTTCCAGCGCATCAGTTTACTACTTCCCGAAAATAGGAGCTTGTCCCATCATCTCTCCAATGTGTGTCAGTATGTCGAGCTGATACATCTTGTCTGTCAATTTACTAAAATATCTTTTGTGGTATCTCGTCTCATTTGCGCATTTCTGTCTTCACTTTACTCACATCTTTGCCGCGAACTCCTGGCGCAAGATATTTCTCTTTTTCTCACTATATATCTCTTCGTCCCTTTTCCGACTCCCTTGCGAAACTCAATCCCAAAACAATCGAAAGTTAGAGGTAGTAGGACGGGAAACTCAATGCCAGGGGCAAACACAAAGGCAACCAGACCGAATCCAATCACCAAGCACATGGACCCAACCACTAAAACAGTCATGTGGGTAAAACAATCGTCACTCCAATTAAAGAGGATAATTGTTCCCTTCGGCAGGATCCGAGTTGCGCAAGAGAGTTCAGAGAGGAGGGGCAAGAGAGGGAGAGAGAGAGAAGGAGAAGAAGAGAACGTAACTTTATTTCTGTTTATAAATATGCATATGATATACAGAGAAAAAGACGAGAGAGTGAAAGAGAGGGAGAGGGAGAGAGAGAGGAAGAGAGAAGCAATGAACACGTAACGGGAGTATATCTTGTGTAGATGTCGAGTGGGTCAAACTCTTACATAATGTTTCGCCATCTACAGGGTGAAAAGTTCTAGTGAGTTTGAAAAGAAGCAAGCGTGTTCGAACTGCCCGTCATGGATTTATGAGTTGACGCTTCGTGGTGGTGCACAGGAACATTTCCCCATGTTCCGTTAACTTTACCGTCATTATGTGTGTGTGCGCGCGCGCGCGCGTGTGTGTGTGTGTGTGTGTGTGTGTGTGTGTGTGTGTGTGTGTGTGTGTTGTTTTCCTGGGGGGATTGATAATAATTACCTGTTTGCTTGAGTCACATGACTTTGAAGAATACTTGAGACTTAAAAAAAAAGGGAAAGAAAGGAATTCTAAGCACATTTTCTGTCAACTGAGAGTCCCTGATATGTATGTGTGCATTTATGCGTACACACGCACACGCGCACACACACACACACACGCACACACACACACACACATATATATATATATATATATATATATATATATATATATATATGCAATATTAGTCATTAGTGATTGAACAATTTTAAAGAAGGAATTTCTTTTTTAACGCTATGAATGCCTTTCTTCTCCCCATATCCCGTCATTACAATAGACAAAACGATGAGATACCAAACTTGTTTGCCTCTATTCAACGGCTTATTAAACGAGTTAGAAATTAATAATGTTTATTCGAATAACTTGTTTTGTGGTGAGAAAGACAATTCTTCAGATTATAGAGCATTACAGACAGAATTGTTAGTCGTAAATCAGTGGCTTATCATGTTCGGAAGCACGCAGGCACTTTCAACCTCTTGAGATGAACTGGGAACTTGCATCAACCCAGGTGACAAAGGGTGCACGTCACGAGACCGACACCCACGAGTCATACAGCCCATGAGTTATACACCTCACGAGTCATACAGCCCATTAGTTCGACACCAAGCTAACAAGGCCCAGAAGACCGACACATTAAGCCCCGTATTGTATCTGTCGAACTCGTGGGCTGTTTTTACCTAGTGTCAAACTCATGGGCTTTATTTGCCTAGTGTCGAACTCATAAGCTGTATGACTCGGGAGCTGAATGACTCATGGACCTGTTTTCAATGTCGAACTCTGTATGACTCGTGGGTGTCGATCTAATGGGATGACCCAGTAACACATGCGGGTAAGGCATGGAAGTATAAACTCAGTTATTCGCGTGGTCAGCAACCGTCATTATTAACTACTCATTATGAGCCATCTTGAAGAAAAAAACCCTGTCTTTGCTTTGTGATAACATTTTACAATTCCAGATAATCCTTGTGGGGCTCGATTCGCAAATCTCCGAGTGAGATTTATTGGACCCTCTTTAGAGAATCTGGTTTGCTTGCCAGTTGGTGTTTGAGTGGAAAATACATCGTCGCGTTAAAGAAAAAGTATGATGCTTATCATGATTACCACAAACGCAGGTTGTAAGATATGAGTGACGACAGAATAATCCCAGCCTTGACCTATGTTTTTATATGTCGGAAGTAAACCTCTCTCCATGTACTGAAATAAGGAGCCGCTTTGACTGACAACATCTTTAATTAAAATTAAAATGAAGTTACCCCGAATCTCGCATCCAGTCGTTGACAAATGGCATCAAGTTGCCCTTTGACTGGCAATATCTTGAATTAGAATTGAATTGAAGTTACCCCGGATCTCGCAACCAGTCGTTGACAAATGTCATCTCTTACCTTTCAAAGGATATCAATGAAACTAGATGCCGCTTGCGATTTTCATGGATTCTATTGAAATAATGTTGACAGTCATAAACGTTTATTTGATCACAGGATAAATCGGTTTTAAATATATAATTATGAGAGCATTTACAGATTAAAAACGAGTGCTTCATACGTCGATAACAGGTAAATGAATAAGAGCCATTAGCTATTAACAAATTAATATCATGCAGAAAATTTAGATGAAGTTGACTAATTCGACATTCAACGGATAAAGTCAAATGTAGGGCCCTTTATATAATCAAACAATCTATCAATCATTGAGTACATGAAGAAATGAAAGGAGAGGTCGACTTGTATATGAAAAGCTTTAAGTGTTTAACACATACAGTTTGACAAAATTAATGACAAAATTTAGGACATAAGGGTCTACTAACTCTTTTACTATAAATGACGCCGAGCGTCTGAACGGTGTTCACCTCAATAAAAATCAGTTTATAGTTTTTCCCAAAGTATGATTCAGCGCGACGCTGAACACGTCCAAATGTTCTTTTGATTTACGATGCACAACAGCGACTAATTCCTAGTCGTATGTAACATTATATCGTGGAAGCAAACATCCTCATCTGTTTGAGGACTGCTCATCTCGAAAAAACATTCTCAGAGGCAACGAATTCAATTAGCATAATTTAGTTACTCTTAGCAAAGAACTGAGTGAATGAAGTTCAATCAATGCTATTGTGTTATCAATAGAAAAATGCGAATAGACTTTCAAACAGAAGAAAATAAAAGACAATCATTAAGGGAGAAATCTAACTTAGCGAGAAGTCCCTGTCTACAAAACCATCCACACAATCCTAAACATAGATGTGAAAATAACATAATGTATCCAAACTGCAAATTCCATTCGTAGTCAAAATGTAGACTTTTGAATAACAGGATTTTATTCATATACAAGAGAATCTGTTAAGGATTTGATACAAAATGAAGTTTGAGGAGCATTTCATGTCTACACTTGAAAGTAGGTTCCTACTAATTCAATTAGATATTGATAAAGTAAAATGAATGTCAAGACGAACATTCTGTGGAACTACCGATACCTATATACATAAAGAAATATGGACATTACACTTTGACATTAAGGCGTTACGTCAAACAGTGCATGAAGTTGTATATAACTCTTGAATCTATTCAACCCTAACTGACGTTTAACACCATTAGTTGTCGGTGTGTCAGGTAAACCTTTGGCAAATTATTCCTTTAGAGAATTCAAAGTTCAATTGTGGGTTTGTGACATCACCAACTATATGCAAGGAAGCCGTTTTCACATAGACAGGGCTCGACTTTAGCGTTGACGCCACCGGGGCTTCTAAGAATTGATGTCGGACACCAAATTTTCAAAAGGCTATCTTTTGGTGGCTCGATCGGGCAGATAAAATTCAAAATGAATTATTATATTTCCTTTTATTTCGGACAACTAACATTTCTTTGTCGGGCCACCAAAATGTCAAATTCAAAAAGATTTTTGTGGCCCAGACGGCGGCCACTATAGAGAGAGAGAAAAAAAGGTTAATGTCGAATCCTGATATAGGTGTGGATGAGTATCTTAGTTAATTGGCAAGATTGCCATAGAGAATTTTGCCTTCATTGTACCCCCAAAACACGCACTTATGCAAAGTTTAATTTGGCCATACATTGATGGCGTTCCACGTTATAGTAATTGCATACACGTCACAGCGTGCTAAGACGTACCTAAAAGAGGACTGCCACATGCAAAACCCTTGTGCTATTTTTACGTAGCCGGCCTTCAATAACATTAATACGTGCTCTGCACACCGACAAGTCGTTACGCAACCATATAGCAGTTACTTGGATAAATGTCCCAAGAAGCACAAGCGATGACGTGTTTTGCTCACATCAAGCATTTACTGGTAATTCAATCATGATGATGATAGATTGCATGGTTTTCGCTATGAACTCTTTTGGAAATTTGCCTTTAATTATCTAAAGAAAAGAGAAGAAGATGCTCTCAAAAGGAAGTGAAAATAAAAACAAAGCAGCACAAGAAAACGGTAAGATCGCAAGTTTTCTCCAGTTCGACGCCTGATGGTGAACATGCAGGGGCAAACAGGGGAATGAACCCCAAATAAACATACGGATCGAGTGAATGCAGCAATATAGTGGAACACATTAGTGAAAGTTTGAGGAACATCGGACATGCAATCTGCTCAGTAGTTAAAGAATTGTTTTAAAGTTTAGCTGCAGACATCGCCGGATGAGAAGACTACTATACAGCTTGTGACGTCACAAACGAAAAAAGAAAATATTAAGAAAGTTCAACAAAATTTCAATGGAACTACACATTTCCTGACTTGTTACTAAGATGGCGACACAGCATTTGCTCTTGCGACTGTTGCTCCCGTCTTATTTCCCCCAAGGACTTAGGGTTAGCGTTATTAAAAGTTGCCATACGGTCTTAGGCTTAGTTTGATGTGAAGATTAGGTTTAGGGTTAGGGTTATGTTTGTGGTTAGAATTTATGCTTGGCTTAACCAACGTGCAAATATCTCATGGGAATATGTCCCAGAAGCAAATGCCATGGAACCTGCTGAGATATGGTAAAGGTAATATTATTCTCTCTGCTATCTGAATTGGGTAAGTCAAATGGTCTTCCATTATGCCACAAGAATGAAAAAGTTACCAAAAATAAAAATCATAATTGTTCATATCGGGAAATAGCTTTCTCGGCATATTAGACTTCTGAAATACTTCTACATGGGCAGTTATGCTACCGTCCCATCCTTTTAAATAAGCAATTCCCTGAAAAGACAATTCTTGTCTCGTTTATTTCATGACAAGAAAGTAAGTGTAAGATTTGCAAGTAATTTTCGATAAAACAATTACACAGCTTCCCCACTTAAAGTCATATTTAAAGATCTTTTTAGTTTTTTTTTTCGATATATTTAATCTTACTCTATCTATTGAAGTCAAATTGAGCACGGCAGGCTGGCATTTCACATTGTGGTAAAGTATACGAATGCAGTTCATTCGCACATACTATGAAAATGCTACATACTATAAAAATGCTATACTTCTCTCCAATTCAAGTCCAGTCTTAGTTCTATATCGTTCACTCGAAATACCATGAATCATCCAAGTATTTCAGCAAAAAAAATAATAATACTCAATTCATGTTCACTTTAATGTAGAATAACTTATAAATACAAACTCTAAAAACATGTATATCACCGAGCAGTACAAAGCAAAATAATATCCCATGACTAGCGAACTGGGTTTTGTTGTTTCTGCGGAAATTGATTATCAGAAATACTCACCATGATACACGTATTATGATAATTTTCTGCATGATGGGGGCGAGCAGTTGTGATACTCACTGCTGATACTGCCGATGGAATGATCGAGCTGGTCCCTGGTGCATTGTGCACTAATTCTCAAAGGAACCACATCACAAAAACTCACCATCATCATGACGCCATGCTGAATAATTTGCAGGTCAGAACTAAATGTTTGAATCCGAGAGATATTGCATCGACGGGCTGTGATACGAACGTGCAAGGCGGGTGATAACGAGGCTGGCCTAGACGACCTTGACAAGCACATACGTTGTAAAGTTTCAGCAACCACGATGCAACTCAAGATGTCACAATAACAAAGTTCATTTCGTTCGCGAGTGCATGTGAGAAAATAACAGTTTACTGATTGGAAGCGTTTCGAGTTTAATCATGTCTGTGAGCCGGGCGGCCAAAAATTTTCAGCTTATATGAACATCATTTTTATTGCTTCCTCGCATCCTTCCCAAAGCAGCTGGCAAAACTTCGTCTTAGATTCCTGCATCCAGTCGCTTAATGCAGAAACATCAACGCAATGAATTTGTGAGTTTCAGTGTAATGTCGCGACAGCAGAACGTAAACAAAATACAAACAAACAAACAAACAAACAAACACGTAAACAACAACAACAAAGCAAAAATACCGACCTCACACGTAGTTACCGCCCGATCCATAATTACAAACACGTAGGCCCTAATTCGTAGCCTACATACTTTTGTTTGAATATTGACATTACACTTATCGTAAAGTGAAAACAACAACAACAAGTGCACGTGTGTGTGTGTGTTTGAGTCAAGATAAATTAACCGATCTATTTACGCAGAATCTACAAAACCGTACTCAATACGTACAATTAGTCGTGTATACACACACACATACACAGAAGAGTAAATGCTGTATTTTCTGGTTGTTTTAAAAGAGAAAAGAAACATGTTCGCGATTTCAGCACGTTTTCTCCAAAGCGATGGTTTACTCACTGGAATCAAGACGACAGTAGCAATGATTCAGATAAAGTATCTACTGACATCCCGCAAGACATCCGCACATCAAATTTCACTGTCATAATAAAACGCATCAGGCTTTCTCTGAGGTACTTCCTTCCAAATGAAATCTGAGCCACCGAATTCTTAAAGTATCTCATTAATACAACGGCAGTCATCTGAAGATGAGAAAGCTCATCAATGTAATCATGAATCTTCAGGGCGTAATCTCCTGAATATGCATGGAAATTACTGTGCTTAGAGACAAGAGTGTGTAT
Organism: Diadema setosum; assembly: GCF_964275005.1. Taxonomy (NCBI): domain Eukaryota; kingdom Metazoa; phylum Echinodermata; class Echinoidea; order Diadematoida; family Diadematidae; genus Diadema; species Diadema setosum. Next base: position 1,601,943 of record NC_092689.1, on the reverse strand, counting down.
AATTATTATAAATGTGTCCGTTTATGCGTGTGTGCGTGTGTGTGTCTGCCTGTTTATCTGTTTCTCTCACTATGACTGGACTTGATCTAGCCACATTTGATGCACATGTTTCATGTGTGTGCATGCATACATGTATGTTTGTATGTAGGTATGTATATAAACACACACACAAACACACACACACACACACACACAAACACACACGCACACATACACAGACACACACACAATGATTCACTACTGGAGACCACCCCCAGCACACTTATCTTATTAATGAAAACTAATTAGTTAAGGGACGTGATATAAACATAACAGGGGGGTGTTTCATAAAGCTGTTCGTAAAGTTACGAACAACTTACGAGCGACTGGTGATCAGTTGCGATGTGCTATACTTACTAGAGTTTCAATAATTCACCACAAGAACTGATCACCAGTCGCTCGTAAGTCGTTCGTAACGTTACGAACAACTTTATGAAACAGGGCACAGGTGTTACAATTCAGAATCTGTTTAAAGGGGATGGCTATACTGATCAGTGGAAATCAGTGGGAATGCCGGGGGATGATTGTTTCAATCCTCGTGGGATTCATTTAAGAGTACATTATATATCTATCGTGGTGTGAAAAGTATTTGCTTCAGAATGGTCTCATATTCAAGTAATGTGCAGTTTAATGCCCCGTCACTGTACACGCATGCTAACCTGGAAACATTAAACTGCACATTACTTGAATATGAGACCATTCTGAAGCAAATAATTTTCACACAACAATAGATATACAATATACTCTTAAATGAATCCCACAAGGATTGAAACAATCATCCCCCAGCATTCCCACTGATTCCCACTGATCAGTTACTAGCCATCCCCTTTATAGTTAAAGAAACCATCTGCGACATTTTAAACATATTTTGATACCCAACTTTGCCCTTTCATTTCAAAATCATACGACGCAAGACATCACGTGGTACGGCCGCAAAAAAGAAAAAAATGACTACGAAAATCGCCTCATTATGGAATATTCATCTGAAAATGAAGTGACCGAAATAGAGCATTTTAACAGGAAGAGACTATAATATCACCTCTTTAATTGGATATGTGTTTTCCGACAATACATAGCTCACAGTGTCTATAGTGTGAAGTATCTAAAATCAAGAAAAGTCAATAGTGATTATTTGCAGGTGCACAGGAGGAGTAGAAATTCATTACTAGAGACTTTGACGATCAACTGAAAGAATGTAAAGCATGAATTCTTACGACTAGCCAGGAATGCAATATGGGTAAACTACGTAAACATAAACATAAACACACACACACACACACACACACACATGTATATATACATATATATATATATATATATATATATATATATATATATATATATATATATATATATATATATAGTTATTTTATTTATAAACAACATCCTAACGTAAGGGCATGCCATCTGTTCCCGTGAAGAATATAGTCCATGTTGCTTAATTCAACCATGCTCATCTAACATGTCTAATGTCCTTTTAGGAACTGAGAAAACTTTAAAAAAAACAACAAACAAACGTTTTTTGTAGACTGATAAGTCACTTCAAAGCTGAAATCTGCGTGAGGCAAGCTAAGGTGAGCTGATGTTTTTATGCTAAACCTTTTGGAAATGCCCGAGATTATGTCAGCCATGGTCAAGACCGCCCACATCAAGCGTGGAAAGCCTCCTCCGACGTACATTAGTCCTATCCTCTTTTCAAAACTGGAGTCATCCCCCACTGACTAGCTTTTAGCCAGTAAGACGCTCGTGACGAAGGCTCGTCGCACATTTCTATATCACTTTCAATATCGGCACTCCTTCCTAAACCGGTCGAGTTCCTGAAAGTTTAAACACATTCTTTCTGATGGTTTAGTACAGTAGGGCGAAACTCTGATTTTCGTTGACAACGATAGAGGACCGGGGGAATGACTTCTGCTGGCAAGAGAAAGACCTTTCTACCTCTCGTAAACGTCAGCACTATTTGCATGCTCGTCCACGATGCTTTCTCTGATCAGTCGTTAACTCTTTCACCACAAATGTTAAACAGCATGTACGTGATACCACAAATGCGTTTTGATGTGGCGGGCCCTGGGGGTTAGAAATAGACATAGGTAAACAATAAAAAAAAAATTTGAACATTTGAGGTTATTATGTAGAGCATTGTTCACATCTAAAAGAATGCCTCAAACATCTATTTAAACTATTGATAACATTTTGCTTATAAAAGAATGCCTCAAACATCTATATATAGTCCAGGCTAGGCTCCATAGAAAGTGCACCTAACCTTGTTTTTTGATATATACAATGTTTTTTGATGGTTTCTTGTCAATTCGAGGGTGCTGATTCCAAATCCGATTGATGCCACTCGCGTAACCTTGAGCATTTTCGGCAAAACGCAAAAATCCAAAATGGCCGCCAGATATGCTAATTTGGCCATGATAATCCCAGTTATGTCAATCTTATGACCAACTATTCCATCAAAGTTTTTAAGATTTTTGCTCCTTGTGTAATTCTACTTGCACATGCAAGAAAATTTTCATTTTAAGAGGTACATTTAGCATTTCAAGCTTATTTTCAATTCAAAATGGCCGCCACTCCTATACTCATGTACTATGTGAATGGCAAAAAATATGCATAGAAATAGAAGACGAATTTTTCAGTCACATACCTATGCTTTTATTAATTTTTGAATGTGCAGTGCAAATCTGATGAGTGCCAATAGCTAAACAAGCAAACAAACAAGCAACCAAACAGAAAATTTATTGTTTTTAGGCTTTATATATTATATTCTTTTTAATACAAAACTTCAAAATGGAAGCCACTCATATACCCCTGCACAATATGAAATGCAAAGTGTACATGGAAATAAACAAATTTTCTTTTCTTTTTTTGTCACTCAGGTACACTGTTTATCAATTTGGGTGCTGATTATAAATCAGAAGGTTGTTAGTAACAAAAGCTGTTTTATTTTTGATGCAAACATCCGAATTTGCTACGTACCTCAATCTGAATTTTTCCCTAGGAATTTGAAAAAATCCACCAAAGCTTGAATTGACGCCAACATCAAGATTGTTTATCAGGAATCATTAGATATGAACATTTGATACTTCCTTTCCTTGAGATGTTTAACATCATAATATTATTTACTCTTATTTGCTGAATTAAACGGCTGAATCATAGATGATGACACAAATGAAATTTCCAATTACCTGTCCTGTTCTACATCATCTAAAAGCTATATCATACAAACTTTTCAGTCCCCTCATCCGAGAAAGAATATGAGGCAGGGGAAAAGGGGGAAAAAACGGACCACCTCACTGAAATGAAAACAACACCTAATAGTTTTTCCTGTTAACCCAGATGAATTATATATAGTAGATGAATTTTACCACCGTTTTTTTTCGGAGTGAATGTATTAGCGTATATTGATGTCAAGGGAGACTCTGAGATCTGTACAGCGCTGCCTCATTCTGAAAGCAGTGTTATAGCAACTTCACACTGCTTGTCTTTAATCTTCAGCACTTGCAGATTCAGGATTGCTCTAGGTAACCAGACCAGCTGTGTTAGGACTCTGAATGATGGCCTCCTTGATGGTGGCTGTAAACTAACTCCACTAGAGCTCTTTTAAAATATGGTGACATAACATTCACTTCACGTATAGGAAGTTTACAGATGATCTGGCCTTTACGTCTCACAGAAAGTCCTTGGATGACATCAGCCGAGTACTGACCCATCTCAAGACAATAGAAGAGTACTTCACCTTCTGGAGACTTTGCCCCAACCTTTATAAGATTATCATCAGACCCATGCCTTCCATCTAATAACCATCTTGCCAACGCTATGTTCAAGGTAGCCCTCTGTGGCAAGCCTTCCAAGCATAGGCTAAGGAAGTCTACCCTCCTTCACTGGCACTCGATCACTCTCCCTCACACTGGAAGGAAAGGATGGCAAGTGTCACCAGTGCCGTCAACGCATACCCTGACCTTCTAAACACGATAGCATGGTGACATTTCATGAAGCGTTTTGTCTGACAAATTTGTCTGACAAATTTGCTCTCAGCCAATCGGATGCAAGGATTTTAGTAGCTTATAACAGCTGTCCAAAAGAAAAGATCTGACAAAGCGCTTCATGGAATGCCCCCTTGAACAACCTGCCATCAATGCGTGTGAAATCCCACAAGCCTAGATTTCCCTCCCGTAGCTTGAAAGATTTGACCCAAAACAGGTTGGTGAAGATGCTACATGTGGTCTCATGTCATCTCTGATACCACCCAAGTTACCTATACAACTGTCTCTGGCCTGGCAACAAAGCCATAATAGGGCTTCAACAGGTGGTGATCAAGCAAGTCTTCATATCTTCATTCTGTGTCTATGGCGAATAATCGCCCTCTGACCCCTGAGGAAGTGCTGAACGTCACCAGATGTGGTTGCAATTAAAGCAATTGCAGGACTAATATGCATCTTTAGCCTTAGAATTCTTCAAATTTGGGACTGATGTCGCCTGCTGCCAAACATCCAATTAAAGGGTTCTTTAAAGACAATAAAAATGAAAGTTTTAGTTTTAAGACAAGATTGAATGAGATCATGATGTCAAAGTGTATATTATCAAGACCTGGGAACTGTGAAAGAACTGAAAGAGGTATCCAACATTGCTCCTTAATTGATGTTTAATGAATGATTTGTACAGTATTGCGTTTGGACAGTTTCGTTTATGCCTTCACAAGTTTTTGTTGTTTTAATTCAAGAAGAAAATAAAGTTTGCTCGATAATATCACGGCGGTACTTCTAAATTATATCATATCAAAGTGATGGAGATTATGATCCATTTCAAACTCGCCTCAGGAATTCCTCCCCCCCCCCCCCAACTCCTTGCTGGTAAAACAAAAAGCCTACAATGTAAAGGGTTTTTAGTTGGGTCATTAATGTCCGATGTGTTTTTGTCTGCAACCATGTATCTCTGCACTTATATTGTATAGGATTTTTCTGTACTTTGTTGATATGGTTTCAGGGGAATGCATATTAGAAGCTTTGCTTTCTAGCTTCCCCTCCATTATCAACATTATTTGATGAACACCATTCAGCTAGGCTTGTTAATATATTGTGTTATTATTACATTTTTATATTCAACCTGCATGTAGAATATGATGGTATATTGATTTCTTGCGAGACGTTTAATTAACTTATATTCGTTGTTGAGACAAAATGAAATATATAAGAAATTGTGTTAAACATCGTAAGGTTTATGAATATTAAATGCTCAAATATACATGTAGGCCCTCTATATTGTAAGTGACACCCAACATATTTGTATTACACATGCAACACTTTATGACAGCGTAGGTACGGGACTGGAAATACAGTAAATTTGTTCTATATTTCCATGCATATGTTTTGCCATTCATATAGCACGTAAGCATAGGAATGGCGGCCATTTTGAATTAAAAAATGAGCTTTAAATACTAAATGAACCTATATGAAATGAAAATTCTCTTGCAAATGCAGATGGAGTAACTCTAGGAACAGAAATGTACAAAGTTTGGTGGAATAATTGGTCATATTATGCACATTATTGTGTTTCTCGCGGCCGAATTAGCATATCTGCCGGCCATTTTGGATTTTTGCATTTTGCCAAAAATGCTCAAGGTTGCGCGAGTGGCATCAATCGGATTTGGAATCAGCACCCTCGAATTGACAAGAAACCATCAAAAAACATTGTATATATCAAAAAACAAGGTTGGGTGCCTTCTAGCCTGGACTATTTAAACTGTTGATAACATTTTGCTTATGTAATATCTCGCAGCTGTAGCAATAGCAACATTCTTTAAAACTTCAAATTGTTTTACAACTGCACTTTAAAATATCGATTTATGAGTAGGTGGAATCATGGATTTACAGAAAGTATAGGGCAAAGAACGATTAAATAATCACCACATGCATGGCATACTGTGTCTCCGTTTAAACTGAAATCTAATAATATTGTGATGGCAGCACAATCTCCTACAGCTGTCTTTCTCAATGACTGGGGATGCTTCTTGAATCATAAAAACAAGAAAAAGGAAGGGGATTTGAAAGTATAAATCGCCGCCATGAGTTCAAAGTGCGAATTCATTCATTTCATTCATTCATTCATTTTTCCATTTCCAACAGAAACATATAAAAAATTTTTACAGAAATTGAATAAATAAACAATAAAGAAACAAAATAAAGGATAAGTTTACAAAATATTGTAAGTATACGGAAATGTTCGAAATGGGGAGGAATGCTAAAAGGTAGTGCTTGTAGGGTGCATTCCCCCCACACGTAATACAACAAATTATATGATTGATTGACTGATATTCATAAAAAGTGGAAAAAACAAGAGAAAATAAGACATGGAGACCTAAATTATTACTCACCTAACTAACGCAAAACAAACACCCTGAACAATTCCCTACACTAAGTTGCTGACATGCCGGAAGAGAGAGGGAGTGTGTGTGTGTGTGTGTGTGTGTGTGTGTGTGTGTGTGTGAATTATGTTTCCTCAAGCGGAAGTCCCGACGAAGAGGCAATATAACTTTTTATAGTCACCATGGCTGACGATCATATAGCAAGAATGTCACTTCGGTACCCTCTCTATTCTGTCATTTCTTCCCGTGATTTTTTTTTTTTCATAATAGAGGAAGTAGAATTACTATCGCTTTATTTAGATAATCTGCATCAGTTGTGCGTATTCAGAGCATACTGTGATACAGGAATCCATTCATGCATTTCCGAATATTCAAAAAGATGGAAGTGATAGTGATATTCTATTCCGAAAGGAACAATCGAAGCTGAAATCAATTGATTGTCATTGATTTTCTTGTATCCATGTCTGTAACGAAAATGTACGGCCTTGTATTATAATTGCATTGTCGGCTTCCAAAGATATAAAAAGTTACAGCAGCTAGCGAACTTCTCTATGATATTAGAATAAATCCTTGAGATCGATCTGCATTTCAGCCACAAAAGGAAAAAGAGAAATGATGTAACACGCTAGGATGAAACTGGAGAAAAACAGAGAGGAACAGACAGTATAGGGCCTACCGCTTATCACCCCCCCCCCCCAAAAAAAAAAAAGAAGAAGAAGATACAAGGGGACCATCCGCAATCATAACTTTAAAAATAGTGAGTCAATCCAAATACAATTTCAGGGTATGAAACCATTACTCATTGCCCACATCTTACAGAAAACCCCATCCGATTTGCTACAGCGGTCAAAGAGAAATGAGGATCTTTGTAGAGCATATCAGGGATGTTCCCTCCGTTCTGTCCAGTGCGTTTACACATTAACATGCAGTTCCAAGAGCATCCAAGTGCTAAACGTGGAAGAAAAAGACCCATGACTTGCCTTACAACGATCCACATTTCTCTGTGACCACTTAACCTAATTGAATGGGGTTTTCTGCAAAATATAAGTAAGATATCATACTTTTATACCCTGAAATATGCCTCAGAGAGTTAATCATATTGAAAGTTATCAATGCGGAAATCCGATTGTAGTTTTTTTGGGGGGACAATGTATTGTCATAATGATGGAGATGTCGCGGTCTTCTGGATTGCGTTTACTGTCCACTCAGTCAGAGTCCAGAGTTCGAGATCCATCAAATTTTATATACAGTCAAACCTGCCTTAGCGGCCACCTGTCCATAGTGGCCACTTGTCTATAGCGGTCACTGAAAAATCCCCCGAGTGAAAAAGCCCTGTTAAAGACCCTGTGTACAGCGGCCACAAATTTTGTTCCCAGCGGTAGATTTTAACCTGTCTATAGCGGCCACAGACCCACATGGAGCTGTAGCTGAGCCAGTAATTCAGCGTGTTTTTCCTGCTTTGTCAACCTGCCAGTCATTCATCACTCATTCAGTCATATAATGCATTAGTGTAAAGCTTTCTTCACAACTGGACACATGCTACTGTGCAACAACTTGATAAACACCAGCATTGTTCAAAGCAAGAAACACAGGTATGCACATGTATACGCATATGTCAGTAGGGCCTACTTATAGATGTATACAGCGATGATACATGCATTATGTAGGCCATGCACACAAAAGTCGGATAACTTGTCTATAGCGGACACCTGTCTATAACGGCCACTTTTTCTGTCTCTCCACCTCCCTGGTCTCTCTTGGGTGGGCCGCTATAGACAGGTTTGACTGTACCAAATATGTTCTGAGTACAATCATTAATATACGAGCCCTACCATCACACAGTCTTCTCTTGAACAAGGCACATTATCTATGTTTTTCGTTATCGTTATCAAGGTATATTATTAATATACATAAATGTGCAAGGGTAGATGGTACGAAGTTGAATGTTACTGTTGGTGGGTATGTAAATGTATAAATTGACAAAGAGAATGATTGTGTATCTGTAATTACTGATCTCGAGATCAGAGGTGATTGACATTATCACCTTGTTAAAGTAACTGATGTGGTGTAATACATAATTCAGTGTTCGCAAAACTTTTCACACTTCAAGTTCCCAGAGCTTTCATGCCTTTTAATCATTTTTCTCCTAACTCTTTGTTTTGTCAGTCACTTTCAACAAGGAGTGCAACTTCACTCAAGGTCATAAATACACGATCCGACCACAGTCATTCTTTGACTCTTCCAACAAAACACACAGACAGACAGACAGACAGACAGAGACAGATAGACAGACACACACACACACAAACACACACACTACATCATTACGAAAGCAAAAACATACACTGAAATCAAACACATCCGGTCCTATCACGTACATTCTACACACTCAACACACAGAGACAGACTTACTAAAATCTAATACACTATGTACACCTCATCTGTTTTTTCACCCCTCTCTTTCTCTAATACATATATATATATATACTGTATATATATATATATATATATATATATATATATATATATATATATATATATATATATATATATATATATACTGTATAAGTATATACATGGCACTTAGTGTACCTGTATGCATACATAGTATTCATTTTGCTTCAGAGGCAAATTGTTCCCCTTTTATAAAATGTCTGCTTTGAGCTTATGTCTTTTCTAAGTACTCTGATTGACAAATCATGCATAAAGTTATACCAAATTGGTTTGTAAAGCTAATTGAAGTGCACAATTATCTGCTCTTGACAGTCTTAAGCTCTCACATAGTCAATGAGTTAAAAGACATACCGATTTTTAATTTCCTTATCGTCCTCTCCATGATGCACAGGTATTGAAAATAGACTCTACATATAGTCATGTCTGATGGGAGAACCAACTTTAGTTGGCAGTCGACAGCACTGATCAATCAGGCTGTGACATATCACTGTTATTCATGCTACCAAACATGACATAGTGTTTTTCTAGCAACAGTATGATAGCCAAAGTTTCACTAATAAACCTGCGACCATATTATTTTCATATCTGGAAAAAACATAACCTCCCCCTTGGCGGAGGTATTAATGTGTTGCTCTCCAAAACAACTTCTCATTCTCACCTAATTACTCCATTAAAAAAAAATAAACAAAACACACTGTCTGCATAGGGTCTACTGTTCTCATGTACTTTTATTTGCACCTATTATCTTTTCATATACACAGTTATATAATAATATATTTTCTATATCACATAATTTACAACATGTACACATGAAGTGAAATCTACATACAAGGAAATGTATTTACACTGAAATATTCATCAATGGCACCACATGCATTAAATGCAATTCCTCCCCCTCCCCCCTCCCCCCCCCCCCTACATGACCATGAAAGAAGAGGCTTTGGGTTATGATGATGATACCGAGATTTAAGAAAGATATACAGTAAATGACCCAAGACATGACTTAAGAAGAAGCAGAAGCTGCAGCTGAGATAGGAGAGGCCCACAAGGACGGTGGCAATGCTGAGATCCAAATTGCTTTCTGCACCCATAGAGCTCTGCTCGCCCAAGACAAAAAGAAACCACAGCAATGCTGATGTCACTGGACATGTCCACCTGGCTCAAATGGCAAGGTGTTGCATAATAAGCACATCTTAGTTCACATACAAGGATTAAGGGAGCCAGAGGACGGACCATCATGATTAAATGCTTGAGAGGATCTTGAAATTATTTGTAATAATCTTCAGAAGAAACTTGTTCCTCTTCTAACAAGTACATGTACTTTGATATCATCTCCCCTCCATCTCATCAAGCTCCAAAGAACAAACATAAAGCAATGCAAATATGCTGTATGACACAAATGGAATGTTACTTACATATAAATGATGTACAGACATATCACCGGCTGAGAACCAGAAGGGCGTTACCACAATTTTGGGGAATATTGAATTATCGGTATCACGTTGTAGAGCTCTATCTCCTCTACATTATGGTTTTCATTTTTAATTATTTTCATTTTCAGTAAAATGTAAAAAAATGAAATCACAAGGGTGCTATTTCATCCTATATTTGGAACAATGCTTATTAATCCACTCACTTTTGATTATCAAAAAATGTATATTTTGTGAAAATCTTTTATTTAGGCTCATATCTTATAACGTGATTGCCTTTCTGGTTCTTAACTGATGATATGTATGATTGCTTGATCCTGGGTGATGAAAACTAACCCCACTACCAGAAGGAACCTTGGAAGCTTTCGCCAAAGTCTCATGGAGTACCATAACCTCACAAGCAAAGAGCTGAAAGTCTGGGTAAATCTATGATTTTGCATCTTTCAATCACCTTTAACCCGTTGAGGACGGACTGATTTTGCTACAACACGCATTTCCCATAGACACCTGCCCAAGTATACTCGGGACTCGTCCTCAACGGGTTAATGTTCAGCCTTGCATGTACACATAAATGATTTTAAAAGATACAGTGCACTCTCATTAGAACAAAGTCCCTGGAACTGGCAGTTATCTTTCACTTTATCAAAATTTTGTTTTAAAACCGAACAATAGGCCTATATGATATGATTTAAACATGCAAACCAGGCAAATAGTCTGTATTGTACGTTGTTTACTGAATACCCATCATATGCTGAAAAACAATGTTTACTGTGATGCTATGTAATTAATTTCATTTTGATTTTACGTTCTAGAGAGAGAGCATACAATTGTTTGTACTTTCTTAATTTGTTTAGAAACATATGTATGAAAAGTGATGGTTAGGAATTTGGTTACAATGCCTTATTGAAAAAGTTTGTTATTCCGAGGGTTTTGTTATTCTGTAGGTTTGTTATCCCCGCCATTTCGTGCCACAATTCAAGTTGAGTATGTAGCATACCATGAACCCTAACTTGCGTGATGCTACCTTTATTAAGGACCAAAATTAAGGAATTTCCAAGAACACAATCACAGACTGCAAAGCATGTGGAGTAGAGCATGATATATTTCTTTTGGGTAATTTTTCAGTTCCTGAAAGTTTATTTTGAATTTGTTTGCACTGAAAAGGGCATGAGTTCAACATTCATCCACTGTTTAGCTGTTCATTATCAACCACAACTGACACAGCAAGCCTTCGTTTCAGATTCAACTCTTAACAATTTCAATTTGTTGTTTTGTTTTGCCTTTCATGTTTGCATGTTTTTTTTTTCCTCCTTTTTTTTTTTTTTTTTTTTTTTGGGGGGGGGGGGGAGGAGGAGGAGGGAGAAGGATGGAATATAAGTCAAAATCTGAGCCCATCATGGCTAAGTACAGTAATACACTTCAATACTGTCCGTACGTAATGTAACATAGCTTCCATATTCTGGATAATATCGAACCCCGCTATTTCCATCCTATAGAAAACAAACAAACATACTCATTGGTGTAGTTCCTTGTGTGTGGGACTAAGTACTTCTGCCTCCTTTCACCTACAAAGGAGGATAATGTGGAATACAAATGGTTGATTATGTCTCTTGTATGTGTGTAGGGCAGCACTGTGGTAGGTGACTTGGGTGAAACCTTCAGAATTTTATTCTCCCAGAATAGTAAAGTCTTAATTGGGAGTAGATGACCACCCATACACCCACTGTACCTGTATTTAAAATATTGATGGCTACTATCATACAACTAAAGCTGGCGATACCAAGAATGGAAATGATAACGCAAAATATTGCACTTTGCAGACACTTGTGGATGAAAATATGAATCTAACACATATATATGCAGAGAATAAGAAACCTACCACAAACCAATGGATTGCAAACAACTAATGTGATGTACTGTGCATGAAATTGAACTGAAAATACAAGAAGCTCATCTGTCTTATGAGCTATTAGGCAATAAATATTTTGTACATTTGTACAACTTCATCAGTACTACAGTAGAAAGTTGCCACTGCATTCACCAGGTTATGCAAGTATACTGAAAAAGTGGAAATTTCTCTTGGGAGTAACTTTTTGTGATCAACCTGGCTAGACAAATTTTGTTTGTTTTTAATTCAGCGGAATCATAAATGAAGTAGCATAACATCATATCAAGCAAAAAAAAAAAAAAAAAAAAAAAAAATGTGCATGTTTTTATTCCACCCTCCACCCTAGTTTTACGTCATGCAAAATGCATAAAAATTTTGCACTTACAGCTGTAAATTACAATGGTATGTGTGTTTTACTGATAAGACCTCTGCCACATCCTCACTACATGTCATTAACATAAGACATTTATTAACACATGATTGCGAAATGCTGTTTTCCATCAACAACATAGCACTACTAACTCGTAATCATTACCATATCTCCTTCAAACCAAATTAATGTACAAAATATATTTTCTTATATATTTCTTATATTTCCTTATTTAGTAATATCTGTTTTAAACAGAGTTAAAGAACAGTTTATTTCAATTACTGACTTTTTGTGGAGACATCCTCTAAGAGTACTAGTACATCATGGCATATCTTTGTAAAACACATAACATGGAATGCATTATTCAAAAGTCATATGTGTATACAATATATATATATATATATATGTATATAATGCAAATTTGTATCATATTCATACACATATAGAAATAATAATAAAGGTACTTTGAATATTTCAAATGATTAAATGTGTGTGTGATGGTCACTGTCCATTACGAAAAGAAGTCCACACTACACAAAGTTGTAGCATTCATAAAGGCAGTATGTGTCCATGCCATGCCTTTTCAAAGTCTTCTGATTGGCAAACCATGCATTATGTAACAGAAGATCACATGATATAATTTTCTCAACCCCCATGCAAGATGCTGTTTCCATGGCAATACATTTCTTGACACTCACAAAAAGGTATCTTGCACAACTACACATTATGCCACCTAAATGTGCTGAATATCAAAAGAATCACTTCAAAACTGACACCCCTTTCACACCAGACGCTGAAAAGTGGATGACGTCCAGAGGTCGTTCACTGTTCACCCTATGAAAGCTAACAATGTTGCCGTGGTAACGTGCGATGAGCACACTCCAAACGAGCCTCCGGTAACTTCTCTGAATAATGAACTCACGACAAGATGGTGTTTCAAGTGATGACCAGTTATCTGGGAAGTATGGATATGGTGCTGACATACGAAAGCTGGCATCCAACCTCCTCTCAAAAGAAAACACAGACTCCTTTGAGTGCCCCAGTGAGTATATCATATGTTTGTTGGACTTGGTGGGCAGCTTAAGTAAAACCCCAATCGGACCTGCTCTCCAAGATGACACGTTCAAAAAGTTTCATGAATTTCAAATGTCCAAAGAGAATAAGAAACATTGCTTGGGATTCATTTTTCGCCATGAATGATTTTCATCCCGTATCAATAGCTGACAATATTTTGTATCAGCATGTGCTTGAGAAACTGCTGGACTTGGTAGTTATATGGGTAGGAGGACACCAGAGACCCCAAACAAATAACACAGGAAGATGGACCTGAAGACAATGACCATGATGCCCAGGTGCTACGTTATATTGTTGGTTTTGTTCCGTATGCCCACCTGAAGCTTTACAAACGTTCTAAACAATCTTTAGCCAAGGAGTATGCTGCAATCTTGCAGTCTTGGAAGGCGGCTGAAGATGGCAAAACCATGGCTCCGTCATTTCTATCGTATACTGTCGCATGGATTAAGATGCAAAATAGAGGAAGCCTATTTTGTGTCACTGATGATGTTGTCAGACATATTTGGGCAATGGAAAAAGCATCAAGGGATGTCTTTCAAGGAGTAATTTGAATGTAATGAAAAATGTTAATGTTAGGGACACCCTAACAGAGAAGTGTGCTATGGACATATTTGTTTTACAATTGTGGAATACATTGATGTCATCCTGCTCCCACAAGACGAACATGCAACCATTGTTTCTGACTATCATCAATTACTGGACAAAAATAAGAATCCATGCTTTTGTGAAGGCTTCTAATTTAGTGCAGAAGATGAAAAAAAAAGACAACTTTGTAAGGGGAAAAGAGCCTTCATAAAGAACTTGTTAAGAAATAGAATTAATAAATTCTATAATTTGTTCAGGTACATAAGTAGATTTCTGGAAAACTATGCCCTAGTTTTTAGCCAAAATTGCTAGGTTTCTTGGTTTAATAAATGAAAAATTAACATGTAAGTCCGTGTAATTAAAAGATTTATCTATACTGTGGTTCCTATCTCCTACCATCGATTAAGGTGAATGGCATATGTTAAGAAATTAAGACAATTTTTCTGCAGGTCCATGGGTTACGCGACCGCCCAGCCACCCGACCTCAAAGTGATTCCTACATACCCCCTTACACACTATGTGTAGGCAGAAATAATACATATGAAAACAAAGGCTTTCAAGTCTAAGAATAAGGTACAAGTGTAGTTCAGACAAAGATATATGGCAAGCAAGTCACACTGCGAGAGCAAAGGAATCTATTCCAGAGACTTCTGATAATGCCAAATGTCGGGAAGTTACGTATAGGAAACAGGCTTAGCTTCAACATGGGTCCACTTCCACTGTCACTAGCACACCAAGATGGATCAAGGAACAAAACAACGAAATCATCATTGCCTCACTATTCAGAATCAAAAGTTCAGCCTCAACAGTCATTGAAATTCCATCACGAAACACATAGATAATAGATGTCGTGGCCATGATACAAGAACTTCCACAGGCAAATTTACCAGCGACATCTGGCCAATATTCTGATAATGTCTTGAAGCAACCTACATATCTTGCAAACAGCATATCGAAGAAGTGAAGGTATCCACTTTGTGGTAGACACTCACAGGAATATGAGAATCAAAGAAGCCGAGAGAGGACACAGTGGCTCAAGAGGAAGTCTAATGACAAAAATCTATGGTGAAGACCACCAGCGGCCTCAGCAGTGGAAGAAGTTTCTTGTCTGCAGTGAGAACAAGGGAGAACTAGTGAGATTCTTCTTTGGAACTTGGAAGCACAGACCAAGTACCATCCTAAAAGAGGTCCACATTTTTGTGACTCTAGAAGGAGAACATCAGGAACAGGAAAATGACACTGGAAAACTGTTTTTTTGTTTGCGCTGAATCTGCTGCAATCAATTTGACCGTCTACATTGAAAGTGATTGACAGGTAGCTACAGACGGCCACTGCCAACGTCCAGTATAAATCAAGCCAGGTTTCCCCTTGTTAAGAGATCAGAGGAGAGATTAGTTAGAGAGTCAGTCAGATTCAGGCAGATCATAGGACAGAGCAGATAAAGGCATATCTTTGTAAGAGATCTTTGCTAGTGGAGATCAAGCCAGACATTATGCACTGGAGAAAATGTATTCGCCTTTTGTTAGAGAGTTACAATGTTATTGGAAGCTATACCGTATGTCATTTGGAGCCAGCACTTGCCTTGTCGCCTTAAAGGTCCCAAGAAATACCATTGAAATTGACTTTTATATGGAAAAGTATCGTCCTACGAGCCCAATTTCACAAAAAGTGCCAAGAAAGAATAATTTCAATTGGAGTTATTACCGATTAACTCATTAGAATTTACCTTGTCTCAGCTCCAATTGCCCCGCCCGCCAAAAACTCTCCCAAACAAGGCTATAGTATCACGTGACCCTCTGACATCAGTTTGAGAATGTCGCTCGGCTCTTGTGCCTCAATCGTGATCACGCAACCAGCATTGCATTGGATTTGTATTGCATGTTGTATATGTGTGGTGACCTTTGTTCGGTCGAGGATTTGTTCGATTGTCATTTCTGTAGAGAGCAGAGAAAAGAGAAAATGCCTATGCGATGTATTGTAGCGGGATGTTCAAATACGTACAAAGATGGGGTTAGCCTTCAATCTTTTCCAAAGGACCCTAACCTGCGGAAAATTTGGAAAGCAAAGGTCAAGCTCACGAGGGCTTGGTGGAAGGGTCCTTTGGACGCCAGTGTAATACGAAGCAAACATTTTAATGTGTTGGACTTCGAAGATCTTGGATTATGGGCCCAGTTTGGCCTCAAAAGACAGAAACGGCAAAAACCAGACGTCATTCCAACAATCAAGGCCGCCAGCATGGGCAGCAAGGATGTAGTTCATCGACCAGCCACTGAAAAATGACAGAAAATGAGGGTAAGAATTATTGTGAATATAGTTTGCTTTACGCTGATGAAAATATTGCTACGCTGATGTACTGTGCACTTTATCCAAATGTGTGACAATGATACGCACACATGTTGCATTATGTGATGAGTGCATTACGCAGCTTTGCAGCTAGCTTGGTTTACAGCGACCAGCCAGCCCGATAACTGTGTGTACAAGGAGCGCCCTGGGGTTAGGTTTTGACACGGTTGTGTTGTTGTGATGGTTCGTAATACTGATTTGGGTATACTGATAAACCAGCTGTTAGTGCCAAATTCCACTCCTTCGCGACTTTAGACCTTTTGATACGTAGCTAAAAAGGCATATACAATGTAAAGCTTTACCATGTTGTACGGTGCACGGTGGTGATCCCCGCGGCCGTGTTGTGAATGCTGCTGAAGCGCAGCGCGGTGTGTTGCTTCCCCACTACCACTGAGCTGCATGCTCGGGCTCAATGCAGCTCTGTAGTTGCTCTTTGAATCATTGTGAACCGGAATTATTTGAGTCTTGGTGCAGTCTTTCATGTTTCCACACCCCACTATCAGTCTGTGAGGCCTGCTACCAACAACAACTATCACAAGAATGTCTAAGGAGCATGTCTTCTCACAATTCTCTGTCCTAATACATCACTTTCACAAGCTCCTAACAAATTGCACCATGACAACTATGTTCCAGAAAGAGATCCTGTGCCAGTATTTCCATCAGAAGCCATTCTTATTCATTCACTTTTGTCATAGAATAATGGTATTTATATACAAGGTAGTGACAAACCAACAGACAAAAATTATTTAGGAACATTTTGTCACTGCAATTTCAGGAGGTCGTACTAAATTACAGCTAGGATGATGTACAGAGTAAGGAGCTATTAGGAAGCTGCATTGCAGTAAGACATGGACAATATTGCTGCATACTCTATGTTGCTCAAAATAACTTTGTTACAGATTTGGCTGCAGAGGAAGATAATGTTCTGCATGTGATGAAAGAGTTTTTCATTACAGTTTGAGAGGATCACAAATGGCAAACTAAAACATCATTACATACAAACCCTCTCAAATTCTGTGTCAGCTTTACCGATAAAGTCACGATTCAAAAACTGGCAAAAAATTTTAAAAGTTCAAGGCTGTACATTGCGGATGATTTACCTAGAAGACTAGGAGAGTCAAGAAGTTCTCAAGTGCCTGCACTAAAGCAACATGACATGCAGGTAAACTTGCATTCTTTTCAAGAAGAGAGCCTAGTAAACTCTATGTAGATCATAACTCTTTATGGATCACTAAGTCCAAACAACAGGTATTATGTTGTTAATAAACTGGAATCCATGCCAGACAATCTAGCAAGATATAACAGATAGGAACGACAGTTCTTGCAGGACAAACAAAAGGGGTAATGGTCAGCCAGAACTCAACAGCAACGGTGGAATCACCAGCTGACCATAGCAGCCTGACCACAGCAGCAATGGTGGAAATGCTGAACAACAGCATGCAAACGTACCAGCAAGAAAAGGCGATAGGGAGTTAATTCACTGGGGAGAACGGGTACATGATAGACCACAGAGTGGTTTTGATCTCATCATCACCAAGAAAAAAAACACAAACCACAAAGATAAGCCTTGATGTACAAGCAGCTTGGATGCCTTGACTACCTTATAGCTTTCAAGCTACATTTACACCTTCTGTGTGTTCTGAAATCACACAATTTATGATGTTAATAACTGCCTGTTGTCATGGCAACATACAAGCAGTTCTGATGTCGTACTCTTGTAAAGATGCCCTACTTTTCTCATCCAACCCTGTTACTGGCTGATCAACACTTTGTGTATTCCCTGAATTTCTAAAAGCCAAAAGGTTACTGCCCTGTTGCTAATGCAATCCTTAAAGGGAAGGTAAACCCAAAGAGCAATGTGGATTGAGTGAAAGCAGCAACATTAGTAGAACACATCAGTGAAAGTTTGAGAAAAATCGGACAATCGATGCAAAAGTTATGAATTTTTAAAGTTTTGGTGTTGGAACCGCTGGATGAGGAGACTACTAGAGGATATGACGTATGAGTGGACAACTATACAAAGAAAATAAAAAGGATATTCTACAAAAATTCACTTTTCTAGAATTATGAAAGAGCAGTGGAGCAACCGCTTTCAGAAAGCAGGGGGAATAATTGCTTCCCTTAACATATGTCAATATCAAGTTGATGGAATTTGTAATTTTCATAAAAAATTGATTTTTTTAGTATTTTCTTTATATTTTCTTGATATTGTAGTCCACTCATACGTCATAACCTCTAGTAGTCTCCTCATCCAGCGGTTCCAACATCAAAACTTTAAAAATTCATAACTTTTGCATCGATTGTCCGATTTTCTTCAAACTTTCACTGATGTGTTCTACTAATGTTGCTGCTTTCACTCAATCCACATTGTTCTTGGGGTTTATCTTCCCTTTAAAGAAAACTGTGACACTTGTCACTCAGTAGTAGTGTCAAGGAGGGTAATAATCTCATTTTATCACTCCCATGCTCACTATGCTTGGTGGATTCCAGTGGCAACTACTCTTTTTTTTTTCCACTCTGACTCTTCCTTTAATACCTATTTCAGGCATGCAGTATTAAGTGAGAGTTTAAGCACAAGTACAAAGATCAAGTGGACACAAAACATACACAGGTCATTTTAACAAAAGATGGCAGTCTTGACCTATAAACCTTGTCTGCATGTGTACTTTTCTCTCTAACACAAGACCAAGAAGACACATATGACTGGACAGAAAACTAGCAACTCTTAGGGCGCTGCATGGCAATCAGCGTCTTGTCTACTACACCTGCCAGACATCACTACCAGCCACCTTAAAGAATCGTCCCACTATTAGGAGAGAGGGTTCATTGCACCTTTCAGCAGCACATCACAGCCGTCATCATTTCCTGGCCAGGAAGTAGATGATGAGGATGATGATGGTCAGGATGATGAGGCCAAGGATGAGCATTATTACACGGTTTTGAAGGATCCTGCAAGCAGAAATGGGGATGAATGGATATTTCATAAGCATATGAAATACTACGCCAGCATACAACACAAGACATAAATATCAGTAACAAGAATGATAACAATTTCCATGCCAACTAAAACATATAAGGCCGTCATAGAAGTTCATCTTATATGGGAGAGGGGCAGGGCATCACTGAAATAAGTATGTCTTAAAACAGGACAAAGAAGCAGCTATCCTTAAACAGCAAAACCACTACTTAAAAACTAATACTAACTCTGTTGAGAGCAGATGAACGTTAAATAGTTTATTGACAATAAATTAGTTAATATGCGATACACTCCCTGTTTAGCTGAACTATCACTTCTTTCCTCTATGAACGCTTTGTGACATATGACTTCAAAAAGGAAATTTTCGTCACCCCACACCACAACGAAAAAAAGAAAAACAAACACACAAAACAACGGCAATTCAGTGATATATTTCTTTGTGTTTGGGGTCTTCTTTTCCTCCACTTATAAACATTCTGTATCATTAATTATGCAGTACAGTTGAGGAAAGATGGATGAAAATCAGATGGTCTATTCTATTGATGTAATTTGTTTGGCAAACTCAATATATCTTAATTTCCCCTTATCCATAAAATGAATGTTTGGCACATTGCCTTTGCACACAATATGGACTAAATACCATATTATTGATTAATGAAGCTTTGACTGTTAGGGATATTAAAGGAAATCAACTGGTATATTTTATTCTTGTACATGAATGTCATGTTATCACTACTTTGCCAAAATAGGGGGAAAAAGAACATCATCACTTTAACAAATCCAGCTGAAGATAACTCAAAATACAGCATAAATGGGCAATGAGGTAGAAGCAAGACAGGCAAATAAAAATAAACCATGAAAAGACTCAAGAGCTGGGTGGAGAAAATAAAGCGATGACACAGATCATACCTACGCATCATTGCACTGAGGACGCGGGAGCTTTGGCCAACAGTAGCATCCATGTCACGTAACTGAAAGAAAATTTCACAGGAGACTTCAGCCACCTACCTCTTGCTATACATTCACCAGACAAAACTTTGCTATGCAACCAAGGTGTGTGTTTCTACTGGACACCTCCTATGTATCATCACCTGGTATTACCTTGCATCGACGCAAATATCTATCATCTGTATCACCTTTGTATCTTACTACTACCCAAACTCTTTCTAGTAAGCAATAAAATATGCAGTGACGCAGGGTTATGTGATGGAATTTGCACAACACGGTAAACCAGGAAGTCACATACTATAAGGTAACGCGCAGGTCTCACATGCACTGTCTTACAATCAACTGAATAATACATAGAATTGTGTAAATTTCTGATTCTATGCAGATTGAATTTATGTAACCAATTTCACCTAAAGCTCTTCTTCAATACAGGATATGCAGCACACTTCAGGCTGCCAAATGAGTAAAGACAAGATAATCATTATCACACCAAAATTACCACAGAATTTGATGGATTATACAGCAATACCAATTTCCCATTCAGTATGGTAAGCAGTGCACAGCTAGAAGTATGTCAACTTTCATGAAATTGAAAAAAAAAGGACAAACAAATATCAACTGTGTTGTTTTCCTTCAAAAAGAAATTTAAAAAATAAAATGAACAGATATGTGTTTTAGCAAAGCAAAGACCTCAACTCATCTGGTATTGATCAACCCCAAACCAATTTTAAATTCAGCAAATATCATCTAAATATCACTTTCCTGGTTTATGAGCCAAGTATGGTATGCATCACAGTCACTACCACAGATAATCAAGAAAAAAAAAAGACATTGTTCGGTACAGCCTTCTCTCAAGTATATGATCTTATTGCCGTTACATCCACATCCCCTCAGAAATTCAAAAGAAAACCAACACACACAAACCTATTCCAGTTCACATGTACTAATTTTAGTGATTGTAACTTTCATATCTCGGGTATGAGAATCATGGGCTTCATGGACATTTCTGGTAAAAATGACTCTGGAGCTGCAGAAACTCTCAGTGACAGAGTTCTAAGATGAGATAACAACCAAATACTGTAAAAATTCAAGAATAGCAATAAATACAAAAGAAACTATGTATCTCAATTATTCCTGATGGTAGGGGTTACCAAAACTCCTTCAACAGAACCTCAAAGTCTAGATAATTTAATCTTACCCTATTCCTTGACCGCTCAATCTTCTCCCTGTCTTTGTGGAGATTGTCAAGAATGTCTTGCCCTAGTTGCTCTGTGAATGACAAACAAAGGATGGTATTCAACATGAAAACTGACAAATTACCTTTATTCTTGATGAAAAATCATCACTATTATCATCATCATCTCAATTATCATTACCTTTGGTCATAATTAGACCTACAGAATCATCCTTTTCCTCATTACATATGGCAGCTCCTTTTATGCATTGCTACACATGGCTTTTATCAAAATCAAACTGCTAACATGGATGAATATTTCTATGCACATATTGTATTTCTGTATCATATGAGCATGAACCTCTCTTCATGTAATAAATTTCCTTACATTATAAGCTCGATGAATTAATCTAAAGAACCATGTTCAAATTAAAGTACTACAAGCAAGTATGCAAACAACTCTCATGAAAAAAATAAAAACAGAAACAAACATATCCATATGATATTGAAGAAACCCCACTCCCCCCCCCCCCCCCACAACAACAACAAAAACACTCATGGACAAAGGAAGTAAGTCAGGTGAACTACCGTCTGCACTGCACTGACCTGTTTCTACGGTCATTCTGTAGCCTGCCTCAAGTTTTCTGGAGGTTCTATCCAGTCTCTCAGTGTTATCCAGTAATCTTGTCCTCTGCAAGAGAAAACAAAACAGGGATAGTCACACAAACACAAATCTAGCGTCTGAAAAGTGTCTGTGCACATCAAAATTATATTCCTGTACAAGTAAGGTTCGAAGCAAAGAAAAAAAAAAGACTATGCAAATGCAATTCAAAAACTTTGCCAAAAACATACAAACTGGCAATATGCCACCAGCTAACACATAAAACAGTTTAGGGAAGGGGAAAGGATCCTTGGTTTAGTATAGTGGACTCCTTTTATAAGTAAGTCCTTGGGACCAGCAGTTTTCTGTTGTTTCTAACTAGTTCCAAGTCTTTCTCAAGTCTTTCTCTAACAGGCTATATAGTAAGAATTTTTAAGTGGCCAATTCGTGGTGAAAGGATAATAATTTCTGCAGCAAATTCCCCCAAAACATGACAGGTTAACCTGATAATATTGGTGCACAGTACTCATAACCACTTGAGGGAAGCATCTACATCAAAACATGGCCTCTAGGTGAGACCAAACTTTGGGGTGTACCTGGTCCTCTGAACTGCGATAGTCGTCCAACCCCAAGAGCTCTTCCCTGGTTCCATCATCCCTGGAAGACACCTTGGACCGTCGCTAGAAGGGTCAAGTTATATCAGAGGCAAAAAATCTCAAAATCAACTTACTAGTCAGCATCATCCTGGTGACATTTGTATTTTGTACGACTCAACAACATTCTTGGGTTATCCATTTCACAGAATGTGCAATCAAACAACATTGCATCACTATCAATCACACGGCTTCCATATCAAGCCTGCATTCATCATGTAATCTACATCGTGTGTGCAGGGTTTGACATTGACGGTGGCCTGGTGGCCTGGTGGCCCGGGGCCACTAAAAATTAGTGTCAGGCTAACAAATTTGTCCTTTGGGGGCCCGAACGAGTAACTTAGATTCAAAATGGATTGTTACTTTTGCTCTTAATTTGGGCCATTACATACCATACAAAGTATCTTTTTGGGCTACCAACATTTCAGATTTAAAGAGTTTATTGGCCAAAAAGGGCCACCAGGTCAGAAAAAAAAAAGTAAGTGTCAAGCCCTGATGTGCCAACGCATGTTTCTTAGTACTTCAATCCATTCAGTTGACACACATTAGACTTTCTTTAAGACCAAAATATTCAATGTATAAAGACAATGTATTCTATTAGGATGATCAAACCACCAGCTTTATTATTCTTCCGAGGACTGCAATTTTTGCCCTGTCTAACCAAAAGCGTTACTTACAGGTGTACATGATACCATTGGTGTACTGACCATCATTATTACCAATATGAGACTTGTCCACTCCCTGACATATTCCATCCATGTAAAAAGTTTTAATGAAATAAGTGAAATGTTTCTCTTCTGCACACAAAGATGAATGTAATTGTGGCTTGGCCTTCGACGATGAAACATGACATTGTGGCTATCAGTTTCATTCTGTGGCCATATACCACAGGTGTCAAGACTCCCAATTCTACCCAGTTCAGCTTTTTATGCTCAAATTCTACCCAGTTCAGCCTTACACTCTCGGTATGCAACAAAAGGCTTCTGTGTGACACACCCAAGTTGTTTTCACGTCAATGCAGGAACAACAAACAGAAACTGCATACAACAGACATAACAATTTACTACCATGACACACTTCCACATACCCCAGCACTATCTTTATTTGTTGTAGAGACGTACATCGTCACTTAAAGCCTGGCAAATATCAATAACACACCTCTGGCTAACTTTCCTGTTAAGGGGGAACAAAAAGGCATTTATATTAAATGGGTTAGTCAAATACCGGTTAGTGATTGGCTAAACACAGTCACGTGATGGAGGCACATTCGTTATGTTCACCCATGGGCGAACATTTTTGTAATGTTCTCCCACGGGAAAACATTTTCACATTCAAATGACAGAAGGCCTAGGACCGCGCGCGCATAGTGAATTTGGCTCTGCGCGAGCGAGCAATCGAGTGCGTTGTGCTGGTGGTTGACGTTGACGTATTTGATGTATTTGACTAACCCATATAATATAACAGATGATGACTCTTTTTGTCAGGAACATGTACCAAACGTTCCACCCTCAGGGTTTGAAATGCTATTTCGGGAGGCTATAAGTCCCTCGACTTCGTTTCGGGACTTATAACCTCCCTCAACAGCATTTCAAACCCTTCGGGTGGAACATTCGGTGTGTTTCCTCCCCCGTCAGTCATCATCCATGTAATGTATGATACAACTTTTTCTTTTTTCCAATATATGCTACCAAGAGCATTTGTCTCACCAAATCTTTCTCCAGTCGGTTCAGTTCTGTCTGGTAGCTTTTTAAGCGGGTGGTGAACTTCTGTCTTTCACTGGACGGAATGCTGCGGATCTCAATATCCATTTGTTCTAGCTGATTTGCCATGAGAAACATTGAATAAGAGTAACAGGTACAGTAAGATTGAACTGACAAATGAAGCACAAAGCATGTGATCACATCACAAAACATCAGTGTGCCGATGAACTACAATATATTATTTGTACAGTGCACTCCTTTTATAACAAACACGGTTATAACGAAATTCCGGTTACAATGAAGTAAAAATTCAGGCCGCAACATTATCCACTCCATCCACTCCACATCCATTATTTTTATTGTTTATTTATTCGGATATAACAAAATTTCAATATAATAAAGAAAACTGCTAGTCCCAAGGACTTTGTTACAACAGGAGTCCACTGTACCTCTTAATGGTATTCAAAATGCATATGAAAAAAAAAAATATCACCCGACATGCCATTAAGAAAATTGAAAGACACCATTTTTTTTTTTGTTCTTTTTACATTTCTTAAATGAAATGATTCAGTAACCTTCATACAATGGTGTCATATAAAATGCACCTTGTAATGCTATTGCACATATTGGAGTGATATTTTGTGTGAACTACATGTATAATTGCTACTGTATAATATTGTATATTGTACATTATATGCCTACAAATTATCTACAACAAAGTACATACAAAAACAAAATATATCCAATCAAACACTAACAAACCATTTCATTAACCTGTTATCCAAGCAGCAGTCCTATGCATTTTTTTTAATATCCACACCAGAGGATAAACACAATGATATTTATAGTTCCCCGTACTCATCATTCATGGGGGAACAGAGCTTTCACCCAGTCTGGCTCTTCTCTCTGGAACTCATTGCCTTTGAAACTGAGAATGGAGACCTCTTTCCCTCTGTTCAAGAGGGAACTCAAGACCTTTTTATTTCAGTAACTGTGCTTTTTTCAATTGGGATCTTTTCCTGAATGAAGTAATGTGGGAGGAGGTCTTACCTTTCTGCGCCAGGAGTGCCACTGTGTGACAGACATGGCGCATTACAAGACTCCATTATTATTATTATTATTATTATTATTATTATCATTATTATTATTATCATTATTATTATTATTATTATTATTATTATTATTATTATTATTATTATTATTATTATTATTATCATTATTATTATTATCATTATTATTATTATTATTATTATTATTATTATTATTATTATTATTATTATTATTATTATTATTATTATTATTATGGGGAGTTTTCATGTTTATGAGGAAAAGACATTGGAACTCTACAGGGATGGAAGGCATTTATTGCCATGAGTGAGATGCAAAGTACCATTTCATAATGATATGCAATGTACAAACTGGCTAGAGAGAATATGGAAGATAGAAAGCCTGATGAGTAAAACAGAGAAGGAAATATAGATAATAATAACTACTAATGAGAAAGCCAGATAAAATGTAAACTTACTAATTCAAGAGCTTCATCAACTTGCTTTTCTGCTGCACTGACAAGCTGCTTCTTTTCAGCTGAAAAGGTCAACACAAAGAAATGAAATCTGAGCTACAGTCGTACATAAACTGTACAAGCTTGAATGGTACAACATACAACTTTATGAATACTAAACACAGAGAAAAACATTGACTGCACAATGCATGCATTTGTACAATTCCCTCATAACACTCATACTGTACCCTGTAAACATGTGCACAGCATGATCAAGAGCAATTCTACAGATTGTACCTCTGCTACACTGTACGTACGATTCAGGATCAAACCAAATCTATAATAAAAAGGATGCCCCATAGAAAAGTATGTCACAGTAACACACACCTGAATTGTACCAGTGTTAGTTACACTATAGTCATGTTGTGTATCCTGATGCTTGCATATACACATACAATTGATACAATGTATTGCCATAAACCTCATCTTTTACATACATTGTAGCAACTTTTGGCACTACAGAGAGCTATGTACCATATGGCACTCATCAGTTTTTATTGGGAAAAAAAAAAAGAAAAATACCCGGTAACTTCCAATCCCCAGGCTGATAACGACACTTGTTGCCTCTCCCTGTTTGCTACATCCGGCTTTACAATTGTATTTTCTACATCAAGTTTAGTATTAGGAAATAACAGATTTGTTCACACTTTTAAAGAAAATGCATTTATAATTGATTTGTTCACATTTTTTCAAATTTAAAATAATGCAAATGTCTATACTTCTTAACTGTGTTTCAGTACTGCCCTTAGCAAGAGAATGATACATCTATACATGCTCCACCCAGATCCATACACAGATGGTGCTAAACTTATCTCAGTGGATATCTCAGGTACTGCTGCCGCGCTGGATCAAACTGCATCAAAATTGCACAAATTTGGCACTTTAAAACAAGTATCAAATCACTACAAAATGTGAAATTGAATCACAACAAATTGTGGAAAGTGATGATTTTAGCTTCAAATTTTGATCTCATTAATTAGGACAACAACATGCAGGCTGCACAACTGCACATTGAATGGCTTTGGTTAAAGGTACTAGCCCACATTTGCAAACCCACGAAAATCAAAACTGCATAAAACAGGTCCAATATGACTTCAAGTACAAGTTATAACAGAAACATACCTCACCTGTTGCTCTTTGTCTGTACCATTCGATAAAAGAGAGAAAATCATCGTTTTAAAATCAATTTTCAAACCGGGTCAACCCGACCCAAAATCAAATTACGAGCGCGGGCTAGCTACGCACATTAACTTACACATGTATCGCATGCATGTAGTACGTGCGTGGACCGGAACTAGTGACCGTTTTTATACGCATGCATACGGTGCATTTCCATTTATTTTTATGAAAGTAATGGACTAATTGGAACGAAATTTTGCACAGGTGTTACTGCAATCATACCCAAACTCCATGCTAACTATGAGACCAATTGCTGCAGGTTTACAAATGTGGGCTAATACCTTTAAAGGCATTGTTTATAAGTTCAAAGATGCCAGCAAGGAGCAGGCACTCCATGTCAAACAAGAAACATCTGCCCTGTGGCAAACCCCTGGAGTCGACGGATTTCTGTCCACTCCTTTCACCATTGAGGAGCTTATGCTAGCCGTCCGCCAACTCAAGAGTGGAAAGGCCCAGGGCCCAGACAACATCCCTCCAGAGTTTCTTATCCACTGCGGCCCAAGATGTCTTGAATGGATGAGAGGCTTTTATTCCAACTGTCTCTCAAATACGACTGTACCTAAGATTTGGCGTAAGGCAACAGTCATCGCCATACCCAAACCCAACAAGGCAACCGACGACCCAAAGAACTATCACCCGATATCGCTCCTTTGTGTCCCGTTCAAGCTCCTGGAAAGACTCCTTCTAGCTCGTTTGGAACCTATCATCGACCCACAGCTGCCGCACGAGCAAGCTGGTTTCCGCCAAGGCAGGACTGTTCGGAGTACTGTCCATCAGATTGTCAACCTTACCGATGACATTGAGGAAGCCTTCGAAAAGGGCTACAAGGCAGGCTAACTACACGCAGCCGCTGTCGCGAAGCGACAGCGCTGCACCTCTATTCCTTCGCAGACGTTGTTATGGTTCACCGTTTCCTTCATGAATATCTTTATTAATCGTGGAAAACTAAAATATAAGGAATTATCGTAATCTATGACCATCATTCAATAATCGGTATGCGATTTTTTGTTTAATTACGTCAAAAACTTACCGAAATCTGTGGCTGAAATCAGGTCTGTAAACGTCCTTACTGCTTCACTCCTCAACTGCGTGTTATATGAATGGCATTCACTCTCGTATGCTACAACGTAGGTAGTCGGGGCGGAAGTGATGAGATAGTCGGATGACCCCGACTAAAAAAGGTCAAATCATTGCCGGTGCAGCACGCGCGGATCTACTACAAGTTTTACGTAACACATGAAACGCACGGGCGCACGGGCGTAGGTAAAAAGCAACCACTTCTGAATGCGCATGCGTGGTAGTTTGTTGATTTTTTGAAGCTCTCGAAGGAAAAGATGCCACCGCACGATCTATACTCCGAAAAATTCAACAATAAGGTCTGGATACCAACAAAATGCCGAATTCAACTCAACAATCAGGAAAATATGCTGTAGGTAAGTGTTGCAATTATATTACTCTTAAAATCATACAAAATAAAAGGTATTTTATGTGATTTTGCCGTCAATAGTGACGGTCGTTTACAACGTTGAAACACTAACACATGTCAGACCCTGTGCGCAGCACAGTGTCTGGTCAGGCTACAAGGCAGGCCTGATCTTGGTGGACCTCACAGCTGCTTACGACACGGTATGGCACCAGGGTCTTACCCTGAAGCTACTTCACACCATTCCTGACCGTCATCTCGTGCGGTTCATCTGCACTGTCATCTCTAACCGCAGCTTTATACTGAAGACAAGCGATGGGCAGGTCAGCCGATTGCGCCGTCTCAAAAATGGGGTCCCCCAGGGCTCAGTTCTGGCTCGAACACTCTTCAACAACATCTACCTCAGTGATCTCCCCTCAACCTCATCGTCCAAGTACGCCTATGTGATGGGCAATTCCATGGTCGCATGGAGAACTGACGTGGTTGTACATCAGCGCCCCGCGCCGGGGTTAGGCATCCACGGGCTAAAATACTGTA
Source organism: Diadema setosum (assembly GCF_964275005.1). Lineage (NCBI taxonomy): Eukaryota > Metazoa > Echinodermata > Echinoidea > Diadematoida > Diadematidae > Diadema > Diadema setosum. The sequence goes on along the minus strand of NC_092689.1, from coordinate 1,572,643 downwards.
GTGGGATTTGGTTTGGGGGGATGGTTGGTTTTAACTTCCCCTCCTATCTACTGTACCTCATGACATTAACCAGACCCGGACTGTGACTTTAACATGACTAGGGGGTCACCTGACCGACACATCCAACTCTATATCAGGTGACAATTGACCCCCACGACCTTGACTTGACGCTGATGGACTCACGGTTTGGGAAAGGAAAGGACTACAAGGCATACACCTGTATAAATCCACCTGAATCAAGCCCATCATCAGCCTGGCGTAGTTGGTAAGTGTATATTCTGTGAAGTGGACACTAACTCCCACTTTAATACACTAGTAGGGCCTAACTACACGCAGCCGCTGTCGCGAAGCAACGCGTCGGAGAGCTAGAGGGCGCCTCTCCGACTACCTACGTTCGTACGTTGTAGTATACGAGAGTGAATGCCATTCTTCATGACACGCAGATGAGAAGTGAAGCAATGAGGACGTTTACAGATGTGCAGACCTGATTTCAGCCACAGATTTCGGTGAGTTTTTGACGTAATTAAACAAAAAATCGCTAACCGATTATTGAATGATTATCATAGATTATGATAATTCCTTGTATTTTAGTTTTCCACGATTAATAAAGATATTCATGAAGGAGTCGCACAACCACACTGAAAAATGACAACGTCTGCGACGGAATAGAGGTGCAGCCGCTGTCTCTACAGCGGCTGCGTGTAGCTACACTATTGTAGGCCATACTGACTGTGCTGTTTATTATTTACGGTACGCCTACGGGCAACGTCACTAACACAGCTGGACACTGCCATTCAGCTATAAAAACATCTATGATGTTTATAAAATACAATGCATAGTAATTATGACGCTTACCTCCTACCAGCATTGGTATTTTATTGATTTTAGATGTAATTTCAGCTGAAACAGCCGCGAACTGATGCTCGAATTCTTCCATGGCGGCTGCCATTTTACCACCGTGTAATTTGCCAATTGCAATAAAATGTCCAGAGGGACAATTTATTGTAGAATGCAATCTAATATCTTTGTATGATTGTGATGACATTCAGAATTTACTAGTTATTTATATATTATCTATTAATAGAAGAAATTTTAATAATTGCCCATCTTAGTGAAAAATTATTTTTTCATAATCTTCGAAATATTGAAAGAGCCTAAAGTGTATCTTTCTTTTCAGACATATCCCATTCTGTTACTGGAGTAGTAACGAAATCGGTAGGAATATCCCTCTAAATCAAGCCTAATTCGATGATTTCAACGAAAGCCTTATACACAGTTCAAGTAAAGGCAATAAAGGATGGACCTTGTCTAGGATTTATTTGACAGATCTTGCTTAGATACTAAAACCTCTTCCAGAAATTAGGCGATCTTCCCAATGTACATCCATACACCGACTCACCTTAGTCCCTACACGATATCACTAGCAGTTAGGCCTACAGCGGCCTACAGCTAATGGTATGGTTCGGTGTCCAACACATCGACACCCTAATGTTTTTCATATCAATAAATACTTAAAGTATGTTACAATTTGCCTGAAATTTTACTCACATGTAAAGAAAATGCTCTTAATTTACAAGCGCTCATTAAATGCGATTTACGGTACACGCTCCAAGATAATTGCTTCGAACGCGTGGGTTGTTAACGGGGCACTCGACTCGGCAGTCGGTTGCGCCGCAGGCCGGTAGGCTTAGTTTTGAAACCAACAGCAACACCCCTAACTGTTAGGGCCCTACCCTCTATTGACAATAACGTGTGAAATGCACGTAGTAATGCTTTTCCAATGTGCATTTATCATTGTTTATAATCTACGGTAACATTGTTTTGCTGTTGATCTGGTTTATTATAGGTTCTAGGTTTTTTCGGTAGAATTTTGACACCTTCAAATCCCCAGTGAAGAATGCAAAACCACTGCGTGACTCTCGTGCTTGAAAGTTTGTTCTTTACGCGCAAGATAGAGGGGCATAATTTACAGTCAGTGTCGATGTGTTGAACACCTTGTAACCAATACCGTCCCCTTTTTATTGCCTTCTATCTAGCCTTCTATTGCCAATAGTCTATGTGAATGTGTGAAGTGCACTTTGCACGTAGACCCTGGTCCCTAACGTTAGTAATCAGGCATGGTTGAGGGGTCTAGATATCGCGGACGAAAATTTGAAATGCTCTTATAATAGAAGTTATTCCATAATCGTACCCGAATTTCTCAATGAATATCACGAAAATGCAGAAAAATCACCTCCCGGAATCCCCTGATGATACGATGACGGAGTAGTGCGCTGCCGCCGTTTATATGTCGGACTTTTTTTTATGCGTTCAATTTCTCGGGGTATGTAAAGATCGCGCAGCTGCCCTCTGTAGTTTCATGCGTGAAAGTGTCTACCCTTCTGCGGCTGTAACGTGCTCCGGCTTTCGTAGAATATTTTTTCACTTCATATTAAGTTTTACCTAACTTGTGTATATTATTATTATTATTATATGTGTTATTATTATTATTGTTATTATTATTATTATCATTATAAATAATTACTATTATCACCACCACTATCATCGATCATCATAATCATCATCATCATCATTATCATTTTCATTATTATTATTACCGGTATCACTTCCACCACCATCATCATTTTATCATTCTTATTATCATTATTTTTATCATTGATATTTTCATAATCGTTAATGATTTTCATTTATAAAGTTTTCTTACAATATTTCTAATCACTTTAACCAATAATATACCCGTAATATAAAATGGAAAAAAGTAAAATATGAACATATTTTTTTTGTGTGTGTGTGTGTTTGTGTGTGTGTGCTTACCCATTCGTCACCCTCTCATTTTCGTCACCCATTTGTCACACTCTCATCTAATTTTTCTTCAGTATCATTATGACCCTCCCCTGTCACAAATATATCACAAGTTAGCGCAAGAAATCACAAGCAAATTCAAATTGAAATCACACTTCAACTTCGATAGACTGAAATATTTATTCCTTTGTAATATTATAATCGTTGTGTTAAAATTTGACTTAAAACAACATTTATTAACAGTATTTCAGTGTAGCTGGCAGCATACATTGTTCTTGTGTATGATGACGTCACGTGGTAAACGATCGATCAAACAAATTACGAATTCTATCGACTACGAACGAGACAAGCGAGACGACATGTCTAACACCGTTAGGCTACAACATTCTTAGAACAGATTTTAAGGTTAGGTAGGTAAATTACAAGATAAAAAATTGGAAATTTAGTGAAAAATTTGTTGGAAATCAAAATTTCTTACCTGCTTCCTTCTCATGTTGAGCGGTAAGTCAGGTATGTTTATTCCATGGGCGTATCGGCAAATTTTGCGCTTAGTCCTATGCGTAATATCGCTTGCTATACGCAGTTAACGCTATGCGCGATCATTAGGTCCCTGCGCGAGACCTAGTACCCTTACTATACTCCGTAGGGCGTAGACCCATTCAATGCTTTTCCAACACGTGCATGTATATTTATAATCTACGGGACTGCGGTACGGTGTATCATTGTTTTGCTGTTGATCTTGTTTATCATTGGGTTTTTCAGTAATATTTGGACATTTTCAAATCCCCAGCGAAGAATAGAAAACCACTTTAGGGTAAGAGCACCAGTATTCGGTTAGCTACCGGTATTCGGTCACTTAAACTTATCACTAGGATCTAGTCACCAGCCAGTAAGTTCAACTGTCACATCACATGCAAATCACATCAATTCACATACTTTCACACTCATTCACAACAGGAAACTCCCTTATAGCACCCTCCAAAAATCCATCCAAAATCCCAAATTTTACCGCCAAAAGTGCAGAATCGGCGCTACTTTCCAAAAGCGCACACGGATAAGGCCCAGTTTGAAGAGTACGGGTTCCCGAAAAAGTGCTAAAAATCGAGAAATAGGCCGTTCTCTCGCGGGATTTTTTGCTTATCGCAAGCTTGGAGTGTGATGGTATCCTCAAAAACGCAAAAGAAAAACAAAATTTCCGTATGTGCCGATACAATGTCTCAATGTACAAGGGTTGAATGCAAGTGCCGAGTCCCCAGTATTCGGTCACCAACGGGCGCCGCAATGTCCCCAATGCAATTTTGCGCCAACAAGGTAGCGCACACGTGCGTTTTTCAGCTGCCTTGAACACGCATTGACTTTGAACGCACATATCGCGTGACCGAATACTGGTGGCGGTGACCGTATACTGGGGAATTTTCAAGGTGATATATTTTGCGATTTTGTGAAATTCTGTGTGATATTTAACAAAATGAAAATTGAGATTAAAGAAATTTGATATATTCCACATACATTGCTGTAGATAATAATGATGTATGTATGTATTATTTTAGTTTGTAATATATTGCAAAAAAGCTTCAGTGACCGAATACTGGGGATGTTACCCTATTCAAATTAGTGAATTTCTTCCCTCGAGATGTTTTCATTGCAACTGATTGACAAACTGCCCTACCTCGATGTAAATAAATTCACTAATTTGAATAATAAAAGCAGTACCTGCTGCATGCTGTGGGGATTGGAGCCAACACTTGCTGTTGGGCGGAAGCTCTGTGGTCTAGTAGTGGGGGTGATGCCTGTCCGGAGATCGGGAGGTCGTGGGTTGGAGTCCTGCTCGAGTATGTGCGCCCATGATTTTTTGTCATGGCTACTACTTAAAACACTAATCAATTCAGTGCTTATTTACGTCGAGGTAGGGCAGTTTGTCAATCAGTTGCAAAGAAAACCACTTACTGAGCACTGCACTTACACATGTGATGTAGACTCTGTGAATGCGTGTATGTTCATTCTTTCAATATGCGCCAAAATGCTCTAGAGTGAAATACCCAATATGCGGCAGGGTGCCTGTTTCTGGCAGGGGCACTTTCATTCATCAATAAAACAGCAAATGAACATCATGTGTGCTTAAAGTCCCACTTTAGAACTCGGGCAGGAGGTACTTCCAAGTGTAATGGGAAGTGACACCCGATTGGGCCTTTTCATGAATGAATGAAATGGCCCTTGCTGCCAACAGGCACCATGTTAAAAGTTATTGTTGTTATTATTATTAAGGCCCTAGTGGCTGAGTTTACCCATAAATACAGTAGAAAGTCTATTGGATCTATACTTCATATCAGTGTACAATCTGTACAATATATGTAGACTAAAGTCTACTAGATCTTTGTTGGGCTCAGGCTCATCTGCTCATCATGTTGTTACAGACCGAAAGGCATCAATAGAGCCAAGATATTCGGGAACCTTTGATGGGGAGTAGCAAGCAAGATTCAAAGCATGAGAAAGATTGAAGTGCAACATACAGTGCACTTTCATTATAACAAACATGCTTATAACGATATTTCAATTACAACGAAGTAACAATTCAGGCCGCAACATCATCTGCTCTGTGTTATTTGTTTGGTTGAAACAAAATTTTGATTCAACAAAAAGAAAACTGGCTGTCCCCAGGACTTCATTATTATCGGGAGTCCATCGTACCAGGATAAACAAATGGGCTTTCACCGTCTACAGATAAGTTCATTAAATGAACTGAAAGTTTTTACTACAAAACTTCCTTTATTCTTTGTTACCCTACAGCCACAAAATGGTGCAGAGGCTCACCTTCCGACGTAGGCACACATATGCCACCAAGTCCAACAAAATCAAAGTGTAAGTAAAGCAAGAATAAATTAAACATTGTTAGAGTGTTGACAGTTGTGTGGTTTGAATGCAAAGCCAAAGGAGGCTGGAGTCATAGTGTTGACTGGTAGTTTTATGCTGCACATGTGTGAACAATATAGAGTTTCTAGGTGATGTACATGAAGCATGCATGATAGTTGGTTAATAATGTGTAATCAACAGTTCTGGCAAATATATTGTGCATGAACTTCATTAGTTATGAATACTGTACAAGCTGAAATGTTCGTGTACAGATATTTTCGCAAATTGCTACTTGTAGGACATTTCCGCGTGTTGTTAATTTCGCAGTTGCGAGGGTCTAACTGAACTAAGTTATTCATGCGTTGTTATTTTCGTGTGTTGTTATTTTCGTGGTTCAAAGGCGATTCGCGAAATTCACGAAAATTTCTGCTCGTACAGTAATACTTTAAAAGTTGTTCCTCGTCAGTGTGTATAATTTGCCTTATGTCTGAATTTAAGCCATTTTTCTTCTTTAGTGTACATTAAATGAGATTTTACCAACAGCATTTGTCCATGAATTATACCTATTCCTGTCTCATTCTCTTATTCTCCTATCACAGGGTAAAGACGCCTGGTAAGTGAAGCTTTGCATTGTGGATTTCTTTGCCATTTACCCCATAATCAGTGAATGTAGAGTGAAAATACACCCACTACCTTTAAACTTTACAGAGTAAAGTGAATACCCTTGATACTATCCCACTGTACATTAGCATTATGATATGAGTAGTGCATATGACAAGATATAGAATGTTCGAGCCGTGAACACTTTGTTTTTATTATTATTATCACTACTACTAGTAGTAGTAATAGTAGTGGAAGTAGTATTTGTGGCAGTATTGTGTTATTAGACTTCATATTACTCCATCTTCATGATATGATTTCTTATTCATATATTTTTTTTTCCTCAAAGAAAAGTTGGGTTTAAGGTGAACATTTAAAGTGATTGTGAATTTGTGAGACATTTAATTACTTATGAATAAAATTTACAGTCAGCCTTGCTTAATTCAACCTCACACAAGTCAATGAATTGGCTGGGTTGAAGAAAAATTTTACTGTGGAAGGACATGAACATAAAATTTATTGTGTAATTAAACATTCATGTTAAGTCTTTGGATTTGACTTGGGTAGGGTTGACTGTATTAGACAGTAAATAATACTCCAATGCCTTTAGGATATAAAATCAGAATACCCATCACATTGAATGCATGGTACACACATGATCATTTAAAGCAAAGGGTTCAGTGTACGTTTCTACTTTGAGATTAATCGGCATATACCATTTGGAAACTGCCTCCTGTACTAATTGAGTTCATCACCTTATTTTTGTCATATCTTCCAAATTAAACCAGAAGCGGTACTTGCTGAATTTCAGATTGCTGGACCAATGCTGAATCAAAAAGCTGATGTGTGATTATTATAAGCTGGTCTAGACATATTGTGTACAATTAATGATTATCTTAGGTGTTCCAATGTTAACTAGAGTTTTCTAACCTGAACATTTAATCATATAGGTGGGCGCCTGGTGTACCACTACCTCAAGAAGAAGCCTTCACCAGCCAGATGCGGTGACACAGGAGTGAAGCTCAAGGGGGTAAGATTTGTTGGCAGGAAAATGTTGTCATTGTACTGTAAAACTAGTGAATCAGGGGGGCATTTCTTGAAGCATTTTGTCCAACAAAATAAATTTGCCAGACAAATTTGCTCTCAGCCAATGAGATGCAAAAATTTCAGTAGCAGTAAATTTCAGTGACAGTTGGTCAGAAAATATACCTGACAAAGTGCTTTATGAAATGCCCCCTAGTTTACTCAGATGCGACCTACAGGTCTGAGGACTAACGTTTCAAAGTCAGGATGAAATGATTTAGCATGTTTCATCTGATTTACAGTCATCATGTTTCTCCTTGTCCAAAGGGAAGATGATGAAGGTGGTTACTCTGTAAAGAAGGTGTTCTTATAATTATGTACTACAGAAAGACAAAAGTAAGGCGTTTGGAGGGAGTTGATTAATTTGGTTTGGGTTTGCAGGCATTGTGCAAAAGATTGTACTATGTATTGCTGAATCCCAGAGCAAAATATTGCTCTCAAAATTTCTAGCACATACAGTAGCAGGCAAACCTGCTGGAGTGTTGGAGTGTGTATGTATTCAGGGCAGCAGTAGTTGGTTTAAGATTGCTTTTTGCCATAATCATATCGGGTGACAAAATAGGGCTGAAAGTCTGTTTTTTGTCAATTTGTGATTGGTATGATGAATGAATGTTCTGATGTTTTAAGTGTTATCTGTAGGCAGTATATGAGGGGTAGGTGCTTTAAGTTTAAAGAGACATACAGTGTATTTTTCCGCACTTGAGATTGTTTAGAAGAGAAAAGCAGGACCTCCTTTCACATTTGTATAAATTTGCATACACTTGTAGATAAACATGTGTGACAGTGCTATTCCACGACCTTATGATTTCAATTAAGTGATATTATTGCATCTTTCTTGTTCACTAGGTTCAAGCTGCCCGCCCCAAGAAGCTTATGGCTCTCTCCAAGCCCAAGAAGAAGGTCTCGCGAGCCTACGGTGGATGTCTCTGTGCAAAGGCAGTCAAGCAGAGGTATTGTCTGACCCAAACATTATCTTCCTGAGTATTATGAAGAAGTTTTTTATGCCTCCGCCACGAAGTGGTGCCGGAGGCATTGTTTTCTGGTTGTCCGTCCGTCCTTCCGTCCGTCCGTAATGAATTTTGTGGACAACGTAACTAAAAAACCTTTTGAGGTATCCTAATGAAACTTAGCATGTATGTGTATTAGGGGGTGAAGTTGTCAAAGGTCAAAGGTCAAAAGGTCAAGGTTAGATACATAAAATTTCACTATTTCCACCATATCTATGCAATACCTGAAGATATTTTCTTGAAACTTAGTGTATACATGTATTACCCAATCAAGATTCTCTGGAGAAAGTTTGGGGTCGTGAAGTCAAAGGTCAAAGGTCAAGTAAAAATATTAAAACTTCACTTTTTTCTCTGTACCTTGGAAATTGCTCAAGGTATCTTCATGGAACATAGTATATACATGTACTGACTGGCAGTGATTATCTAGACAATTTAGGGTTCATGGGGTCAAAGGTCAAGGGCAACACTTCAAAATTTTACTATTTCCCTCATGTTTATGCAATGCCAACAGGATTATTTTTTTTTTCACTTGGTGTATGCATGTGTAACCTAATAGAGATTCTCTGGAAAGTTTGTTTTTTTTTTCTTTTGTTTTTTGCCTCAAAGGTCAAAAGGTCAAAGATCAAGTGAAAGTGCTGAACTAACTTTTTCCTCCATATCTCGAAAGTGGCTCAAGTTATCTTGAAACCTACTACATATTTATGCATGTTCTGCCTGACACTGATTCAATTATCTTATGAATTTTTGGGTCAAAGGCCAGATGAAAATGGTAACAATTTACTATTCAGTACAGAAATTGCACTTTTTCTCCATACCTTGAAAATTACTAAGTGCATAAACGTATGAATGGGTCAAAGTCAAGTTAAAGTCCTTAAATCCCCAAATACATGCTCTCCTATTCATCCAATTAAACCTGCATTGTAGGTCAAGGAAGGTGAACATTCAACACATTCGTGACAAACTTGTCATTTTAATATTTTGCCAATTTTGTGAAAATGTGACCCGCTACAACAAAAGGATCCGAAAGTCGGGGAGGACAATTTTCTAAAAAATGGCATGACATTATTTCCTTACTCTTCTACTTTAATTTCATATATAGCCTTATTCATAAAAGCACTCGGTTGTGGAGATATTGATGATTTTATTAGTGCATGTCAAACGCCTTCAAAGTTTTCCTTCCGACGCTATTATGATCAAGGGAAGGCGAGTAAGTTTTCACCGCTTGACAATAGAAGGCATGCTCCTAGCGACCTCTGTGATGTTCAGTCAAGCTTAGCGCCAGCGGTCTACGCATGACCAATCAGTAATCAGGATGCCACGCACTGACCAATAAGATCACTCCCTCGTTGCTAGGGGAGGAGTCTAGCTGCAGCACTAAATCCAAATCTTCGGACACGTTTCTGTTACTCTGAAAGTCGGAAAATCATGACCCAGAAAAATACTGATTTCTTGCCTTTCCTTTGATCATTTAGCTTCAAAATTTCGCCAGATGATAGACAAAACATTAGACTACAAAATTATGCCAAAAACAGAAATCTGGTTGTTTTGACCAATTTTGATGATGTGACTTTGAACTCGATTTTCTCGGCTCAGCCGTCAGCGACTTTAGGACCCTTTCGTTGTAGCGGGTCACAAATCTAATCACACATTGTCCACATGTACTATCTAGACCTATTAGGAGAATCATGCATTATGGCGGAGGCATACCAGTCGCCATGGCGACATTTCTAGTTTTGTTTTTGTTTTTTCCATACCATCTATGTGAGTAGTATTATAAACAGCATGCTATGGAAGAAATGTAGAGAGCTCAGGAGACATTGCACTTTCTCAGAATCATAACAATGATGATGAAAATGATTTGTTGTAAAAATTCATTATCCTTCTGTCATATGAAAATCCGAGTTATAATTTCTTCATTAATTATTGAGGCTACACATGGACGGTAGTCTAATGACTTAGTAAGAATAAATTACTGTCAACCTTGCATAAAGTTGGCCTCGCATGAGTCAAACAATCTCCTAAGTCAAAAGTCTTTTCAAGCCCTCTTCTCTTTATGTTCTATTGATCTTTAATCCCTCATAAGTCAAATTTTCTCTCAGTCGAAGCTATTTCTTTGGTCCAAATGGATTTGATGTCTGCAAGGTTGACTGTATGTCATCATGCCATCTCTTCTGTTTATGAGCAATGCAGTATATCCTTCAGAGAGGAGATAGGATAGCCGACTCGTCTCGGACGAGTCACATTGCATGTTGGGAAGAGGGTCTTTCATAGTTTGTTTCAAGCAAAATACCCTGATTGCCATATTGCCAGCAATGACTAATTTCCATTGTATACTTGTATAATCATTGCTTTCACACCGTGCCTTGTCTTTTTCCCTTACCCTGTGTAGGATTGTCCGTGCCTTCCTGATCGAGGAACAGAAGATCGTCCACAAAGTTCTCAAGGCTTCACAACAGGGAAAGAAGAAGTAGGCTGGGCTGTGGCATTGAGATGGGAACACTGAGGGTTGTTAGTCTGTACAAATAAATTACGCCATTGGCAAACCAAGACAACGAAGGGAACAGTCTTTTTTTTGTTGTTGTTGTTATTGTCTGTAATGTACTTGAAATGTGTCGTGGTCATTTTGCCGGTTTGATTTTGGCATGGATGCTGTGAGTATGATTTTGTTTTGTTCTGTTTTGTTTTCACTTGCAATGTACTGTGTACACTATGTGTTCCAAAATGTATTTAGTTTTGCAAATTTTATGAATCTGCCGATATCAGTAGAATTCACATCCCCTGAAACTAGGTATTGCTGCCCATGTGCTTTGTCTTCATAGGGGAAAACTGCAAACTTTATTGTTGTAAAGGGTGAGTCGTTATTTCTCAGTCTGTCGTGATTCTTGATCTGAATTCAAGCTTTTGTTAAATTGCCCTACTAGTCCTGATCCAGGAAATACATGTACAATGCTCACGGAATACACTGGTGAATGCAGTATGTAACTTTTCAAGAAGAAAAGATGTGTTCTATTGCATCACTGACAATAGGCTGGATATGAGTTGAAATACATACTGTATTTGTACAAGCCCTTTAGCTTTCAACGTTGCAATCATGCACAGAATTTTGCCGATTACATGCTGTCAAGCCATATACCTGCACATTACACAAGATAGAAATAAGAAATCCATCCAAATTGTATACTTTCAGCTGTGTGTGTGTGTGTTGTGTGTGTGTACTGCCAGAAATGACACTTTTATAGTGGATAATAAATCATGTACAGAAGGAACCATCCTGTGCATGTAGGAGATGCACTACCTTGTTTCAAAGCTGATGATGCAACAGTGTGGAATACAACAGAGAGCACAATTTTTGTACACAAACTAAAGGAGGGAAGGTGGGGAATTGTTACATGTATTAAAAAAGTAGGACCCATATTATGCAGAAAGCGAGTGCAAATGAGTGAGTGTTCGTGATAATGATCAAGCAGTTGAGCTAATACAGTACATGAATTTAAAGGGGAAATCCAGTCCAAAAATAAGTTAGTCTGATATAAAAGGAGTAAAATCTTATGAGTTCGAAGATAAAAATTTGACTGAAATTGGAGGAAAAATACAGAAGTTATGAAATATTGAAGTTTTGCTAATATCTGCAAAACAGTTCTTGTACAGTGGATATGAATATGCAAATGAGTGAGCTGACCATGTCATAACTTCACAATTTTCCACTGATTGTGTACAAAAAATGACGAAAATCCAATGTTTCTGTCATTGAAGTCTGAAACATGATGTTACTCCTGGTTGAATAACTTCAGAATACAAAACTGTAGCGATTAGTTAGATATATCAGGATTTGAGCCTCGAGCATAATTGCGTTTTGAATGAAAGACTGGAAATTTCAAAATTTTATGTACAAACTATATGGCAAGTGGTGAGGGGATGACATGCTCAGTTTGCCATTTGCATTTTCATATTGACTGTTCAAGAACTGTTTCCTCAAACATTAGCGAAACTTTAAAATGTCATAACTTCTTATTTTTCTTCCAATTTTGACCAAATTTCTACCATTGAACTTGTAATATTTTACTCTTTCTTATCAGACTAACTTATATTGGACTAGATTTCAAGATTTCACGTGGCACAGGGCAAATAATATGTTATCTGCTTCTCTTGGTATAATAGTCTGCGTTCAATCAGTCACTATGTCAACACTGAGCAACGTAACTTGCTGTTACCCATCATTCATACACACCATACTATGTCAATACAAATGGCTCCTTAGTGTTTGTGTACGTGTGTTGGTGGACGAGCAAGAGGTCAATATGTGTACATTGTATGAGTTCCATCTTATGTTTCGCTTTATTTAGTCAGGCACTGTGGGGGTAAAAATGTCATTGTGGCAGTATTTTGTCTATGGGAGAAACAATGGGGTACTCCCACAAGTATACCTTTGCTAGTTTGTGTGTGGTGTGTATATTTGCTTGAGTGTGTACATAGGTGTGTTAAAAAGAACTGAACAAATCATGAAAACAGAACACCGCTGGTCCATCCCCTCTATGGTGTACAGGACGGAAATGATGCACATAATATGGTAATCTGCTTGGCAAAGTAATACAGTGTACATGTACATGTAGTAGATGTCATATACCTCTCGAAAAGTTTGTCAATAAAGAAAACATATTTATAGGGCCGAGTAAGAACTTCGAAATGAATACTATACTGCCTTTACTGGATACACATGGTGATTGGATCAACAGAACAAAAGCAATTAAAATCGTTTTGAAAATAAAAGACATCGCTCGGTAGATAAAATATTAAGTTTTGAATGTCACACATTACTATTTGTGTACTGCTCGAATGTAACATCGTACAATGTAATATTTCAACACAATGTACTGATGATGTTCTCATCTACAACATAATCAACATTTATTGTCTGTGGTTTGTGGTCTCTTGTTCATTTATGGATGTCTGTAAGGGGGTTAAACACTTAGGGCGCCCTCTAGGGAGTTTGATATTGTAGGAACTTGAGGCTCATGCATTTTGTAGACGTTTGTACAATTAAAAGCATAAAAAGCAAGGCTGCGCATGTTTCACCAATGATGATACAATATTGTACCTGAAATGACTGAGATAAAAGGTATCTTCCTTCCGAAAAGAAGTTATAATCCCGCTTTGCCGATCCCTTCCAGGGGAAACTTATCTTATAAAAGAATTTTGTCTTGAAGACGGCTCACTGCATAAACAAATCATAGGCGACAGATCAGCGTGAAGTTGCATAGAAGAATGGTAAAGCTACTATATACGCTGTACGCTGTATTATGTTCACTGTCATTGCGAAATCGATAAATCACGTGACATCGTGTTCTCTTTCGACTCCTGCAAATCGTGGTCTTGGTCAAGTGACTTTGAAAAGCATGCTTGTTCCGAGAACTCCGCGAGTGCTTGAGTGATAAAACACAGAAAATACTAATGTATAATTGACTATAGAATCTCGAATCGATAGCTGAACTCGCTTGAGACAGTAAATCACCTATGTGACCCACCACCACAAAACCAATAAGTCGCAATGCGACTTTTCACGTACACGGCTGAAATAGCTGGGTTGGGTGGAAAAGTCAATTTTTTGTTTTGGTATTTTCAGAAAGTCCATTCATCGATCTACCACATAACAAATATTTTAGGGTCTAATGTTCACTAGAAATACCAAACCGAAAGGAATTCATAAAACACACTCAAATAGTTTATTGCACTCATCGACTTAACTTCATTTGAAAGTTTTGGACTAAGAATACGAGGAAGAAAAAGAAAACTGTTAAAGCGAAGCGAGTAAGAGAGTATAGAATAGAAGAGGAAAAAATTTTAAAAGAGTGAAAGATGAGAGAACAGGAAAGGACTGAAGTGAGAGAAAAGAGAGGAGAGAGAGGAGAGAGAAGATTGAAGTGAAATAGAAACAAAGAATGCAATTGAATCAAGAGGGGAGAGAGAGAGAAAAGGGATAAACTAGAGAAACGGGAATAATAAACAAAATACACAGATAGTACATGCTATTATTTTATTGTTTTTAACTTCTTCTTTCCTTGAAATAACTTATTTTGACACAAAGTTAAACAAACTATTTTAGGCACAATTTCAAACTTAACATTTGAGAGAATCGTTCTTTTTGCTCTGTACATTACACGCCAATGTAATCGGACATATTTTCTTGAAATAGTTTTGGAATGATTTCGTATTTTCTGCCATTCAACAGTCGAAAGAAAATCGGCCTTTTGCCTTGTTCCCTCAATATTGTGTCTATTTACTTATTCCTTGTCCTGCAGAATCAAAGGATTAAAAAAAAATGAATGATAAAAGAACGCGCGGGAGATCATAAACAGACGAGGCGAAATTCTTATTGTTAGAAGAGAAGTATTTATTGAAGTATGATATACAAGATTATTTTCAAGCGTTCAGAACCATAATATACTAATGAAATGAAATGCTGCAATCGGATATTAAACCTGCCATCTGTGAATAGAAAAAGTAGCATAATGTATAGTGAAAGAGTAGAACAGAGAAAACGCTTGGGCAAAAGAAATCTGTATATATAATAGATATGATTGTATGGAGTTACGATCTTTTCACATCATTCATGTAATACTTAGACATATACATTAATATACCTTATCTATGCCATTAAAATTACCAGAAGAATGACGTCATAAAGACAACAATGACTAGATATAGCTTGAAGGTTTACTCTCTTCAGATTTTTTCAAGACAAGGTGTAAATCGATACGGTATACACACATCTTCTCAATTTTACCTGCGTATCAATGGGTAATAGATTCTGATGAACAGCATAGACAGTGGGGGGGGGGGGGGGGACCGAAATGTATTTGAAAAAGCTACCTCACCAGGCTGTCGATTTCTGCTTGTTTTGTATGGTCGAAGAAACCCAGTTATGCCTTGTATGTTACAAATTATCGGGCATTTTCTACCTTTATTGAAATCTCTTAGATTAGTATCACTTTTAGCATTAGACGTCATAGTATCAAGTTATTAAAGCTCTATCTCTAGTGGAGCTTATTGTTTTGATATTGTTCTGCCACGATGACAGACACCCCACACTTCCCATGGATCATTTAGTGACTAAAACATCTTACGACATAATTATTCCTGTCCGACAGCGGAAAATGGGTTGAAACGGGCAAGATACTCGGTATCCTTCTTCAATTTTTTAAAAAAGGGTGCAGCTACAAGCATCACGAGTGACTGATCGGGAAAAACATTCACCCAAGCATATAAACGTCGAAAAGGTAAATGAAATGCTGAGGTTTGGATCAAATAAGAATTTAGTTGATTCAATTAAACTTTGAGTAATTTTATGATTGTGTTCCCTTTAGAAAGCGATGTTAGCAAGCAACCGCGGGACCCCCTTCAAAGGACCCCCCTTCAAAGGACCTGGCAATAAGTACCTTGCCTTGGGGCGTATTACTTACGTAACTGCTACTGCCAAAGACTTGCACAAAGTCCTATCTGTAGATTCACTACACCTCATCAAAAAGGTTACATCTTTAGTCTAGCGAAAATGGAGACTTCTCCGTGCAAACGCTACTGATACAGTAAATGCTATTATAGAACATTACATCGAACAAAAGTCGAAATGTCACAAAACTCCCACTGCAAATCACGCTTGTAAATACAACACGACATTGTTAGAATTAATATCCAGTGATGTAGGCAAATTCTTTGTCAAACAATGCGCATGGTGCTGGTAACTCTAGCGATATTGATGCTAACAAACACTGCACTAATAATAACACCTATAACAAACACCTTATAAGCCTAAAAAAAAAAATCTAAAATTAAGTAATCTAAACAACACACACACACACACACACACACACACACACACACGTCTCGATAATTAAAG
The DNA here is from genome assembly GCF_964275005.1 of Diadema setosum. Lineage (NCBI taxonomy): Eukaryota > Metazoa > Echinodermata > Echinoidea > Diadematoida > Diadematidae > Diadema > Diadema setosum. Next base: position 1,556,410 of record NC_092689.1, on the reverse strand, counting down.
GAAGACAATTCGTGCAAATACTCAGTATCATGCAGAAAATCATGTACAGTAGCTCTCAAATCGGTATATATTTGTATACAGAAATATGTGAAATGGTTTCCCTAGTTCTGGTCATATCGGTGCGATGATATTACTAGTAACTCTTGATATGCTGTTGATAAAACGCCATTGCTGAAATTAAAAACGCATAATACACAGGAGCTTAAAAGAAAAATGCGCAGTATTACTAGTAACCGATGACTGTTCGCGTTGAGGGTAACGAACATCAATTTTGAAACTAGGATGGGTATAAGCAAGGCGAAGCGCCGCAAGACAATGTTGTATAGGCTGTTGGACCGTAAAGACCTGTTATTTCATTATATGTATTTCATGCGATATATACGACTCTAATATCAGTGGTGGGGTACAGATTACACTCGTTTGAGGATGAATATAGGCCTACCTATACCTATAATATTAAAATGATCGAGATATTGACGCATAATATAAATCAAAATTATTACAAAAAACAATTTCGCGCAGTTTAAGTGTTAGTATGCGAAATATGCAACAACACACCATACACAACGTTTTCATGCAATGAACAAAACAGACAATAGTATTGTTCCAGGTTAGTGCTCGTGAATATGATTATGATACAAAGTTATCATAATCATATCCACTATAGCACGAACCAGGAACCTTTGATGTTGTGCGCACAGCGCCACAACTCTAAAGCTACATTATGTACATTGTAGAAAGTGAAATAACTTTGTACAACGAAATTCATTATTATCCACTTCGGTAGTGAAAATCTAGCCTCCTATATGATAACATAAGGTATGAGCATAGAAACTCTTGATTGGAACGATGTATTTAGATCAGATTCAATTGATATACTATTGATATAATTATAGGTACAACATTAGTATTAAAGTCATTATTTTACACTATATAAAGTGACATTAGAGTAAATAACAAGTTTCGATTGATGATTAATCTAATTAATCTAATAAACACTTATGATGCACACTTGATTATCATTACAAGCGGCACTTTGTTAATCTACACTCAATATTAACCAGTAGCAACGCCTGAATCCACATTTCCTTCAGCATAATAAGAGGCAGAGTGTTTACATAATTATATCCCTACACAATTAAACTTTTTTTTCAGTTTCATTCATATATCTATTAGTCCTGCATCTAAGATAGCAACACTTTGTGTCGCGCACCACAGAAGTTTAATGCAACAGTGCTAAAGAGATGTTATCACCGTTTTAGTTCAAAGAATTTTCATATTTTGGTTTCGACAGGAGGTAAGAAAAAAAAAGATGATCAATGATTACGTTGACTGAGGCGACTATATAATAATTACATTTTAGCGAACACGCATGGGGCTCGAGCATTAAGTATAAACATCTATAACTCTTACATTTGAATTACTTCGGATTTTTTTTTTCACGGACAGTTGTAATGGTTATGATGTGAATTATTAAACTGCCCGTGCTTATGCAGAAACCTTCCAAGCTGAACGTGGTGAATTCAAGCGAATGGATTACTGATATGATTATCCCTGTCATTGTTAGATGGCAAGGCATTCTTGTTTTCGTAGTTTATTTCGTAGGAAACAGCACGGTTAAAAAAGCTTCTGAATAACGTTACGTGCACATAACATATCAATGAAATTAAGATCTTACAATATAGTTTTATGCTGCAGGCCTGTACATCAATTGTATACAGATCATGAATACCGCAATTTTGTAAAGAGGGTCTAATTTACCGCTGTCATAAAACCGTATGTTTTAAGATAACATATAGCAGGAACTTTGAGGGTATCAGATGCGATAAAGTATCACGTATCTTTGCAAGAGGCACGTAAATTCTTTCGTACACATAGTCACTTTTTGCCAGCATTACCATTTTACCATCTGCCACTATATAAGTGTTAGCGAGAAAGAAAACGGCATGGAAGTGCCATAAAGGATCTCTATTTTTGCGTGTATGTCCCTTTACTCGTGGTGATGGGCGCAAAAGGCCCACATCGTCATCCTGCTGCTGATCACGTGGTATGTCGAGGTCTCGAGATTGGTCAATCCGCAGAAACAGCCCGTAAGAGGGCAGTTTAAACGGACGGGGGCTGTCTATTAGTTGTGGATTCACTTCTAATATGCCTCCTCGTACAATCGTTCCTGCGGGAAACGTGGGAAATGAGCGCAGATACAAAATGTCAGAGTACATGCAGCATGATGCATTCACCAATTGCACTGTATTGTATTGTATAATTATATTGTATTGCATTGTGTTGTATTGTATTGTATTGTATTGTATTGTATTGTATTGTATTGTATTGTATTGTAATGTAATTATATTGTATTGTATTGTATTGTATTGTATTGTATTGTATTGTATTGTATTGTATTGTATTGTATTGTATTGTATTGTATTGTATTGTGTTGTGTTGTATTGTATTGTACTGTATTGTATTGTATTGTGTTGTATTGTATTGTATTGTATTGTACTGTATTGTATTGTATTGCACTGTATTGCATTGTATTAATTTTCCGTCATGAAGAGATATGAAAACAAAGATATTTCATATAAAGATAGACCTTCAACGCAGGGATAACCCTACTTGGGACTGTTATCGTAGCAGAGCTGTTTTACAGAGGGATCCCTTTCATGAGAAATATCGACAAATGGTATAACAGCTACATAAGACGAAACTACAGACATTCAGAGCAATAAGACTGGAATATAATAATCATTCAGAAGCGAATCAGCGACGACGTGTATGCTGCAGAGGAAGAAATGTGATTTGCACTGACGTGTTGTCGTCAATTAATGTTTTGCCGGCGGAATGAGCAGGCGCATTTGCATTATAACTGGTGACTGGCAAAAGACCCATCTCTTATCAATGGGTTTTTATGTTCGTTTCAAAGATGTCACATATTGAACATCATCCTGTCTTCTTTCTACCTAAAGGAAGATAAATTTACACACACAAACTCATACGCTTTGTGATATGTTATATATAATTTTATACAGAGATGGAGAGAGGAGGATACGCATGGATTTTTTTTTTCGCAGAGTGTAAATATACGAATGTTTGTTTCTTTCTTGTACTGATCATATAGACATGAGCATGTTGTTATTCCTCGCTGGTTGCGTATATTTTCAAAAACACGAATGTCAAATTTCACATAATTCTTTGTACATTCTGTTGAGAAAAAAAAAATGAAAATAGAGTTTAAATTGAATTAAACTAAATATTTGTTTTATAAAATACTAAAAGCGAAGATTATCTCACTGCAAGCCAGTCGATGTCCTGGTAGTCATCGAGCGCTCTCCCATGGCCTGTGCGTCTCTTAGGATCCTGCTTCTGCATGGTATCAATGGTAAAACGAAAAATGTCTAATTACCAAACGCGTATTTTTTTAGAAAGTGGCTGGAGAAGATGAGATACAATGCACATTTAACGAATCAGATGAATACATTACATCGTTACATACGATATAAGCTGATCTCCAGAGGCTTTCTTCCTCAACGCACCAGTTAACGACGCAGGAAGTGAATGTCAAAATGGTCGACGAGTGAATATTATGTTAGATGTTTGGCAGGTTAAATAGAATGATTACTGTCATATTCTAGATGTCTCCTTTATCATTGATAGCATAAAAGAGAAACATCGTAACACTGGAATTTTCAAGTTTATAGGCAAATGAATACATACTGATAACACTATGTATTAGTGATTTGCTGAAAATGGGTCTAGCACTCCGTCAAGGGCAAAGCAAAAAGCATAAAATAAATTGTAAGGATTGAATTCTTGTATAGAGCTGTTTCTATTGCAACTGATAGACAAATTGCCCTTCATCGACGTAAATATACATCAATTATTCAATGTTTCAGTAGTAGTCATGACTAAAAGAAAAAAAAAAAGATCATGAGCATCATACTCTAATTGGACGGGAACCAACGACATCCTGATTACTGAACAGGCGTCGTATCCACTCACTAAAGAACACCAAACTTTCGCATGCAACAGCCAGGCCTGGTTCTCATTCATTATTGCAGCGGGTAGGACGTATATGTGTCCATGATTTTTTTAATCATTGCTACTACTAAAACACTGAATAAAATAGTGTCTATTTTACGTCGGAGAAGGGCAATTTGTCAATCAGATGCCAATGGGGATACACAAGAAAGTAAGAGAAGCGTTATACTTTCACGCATAATGCCATCGCTTGTAGCTGTAAGATGCAAAGCAAGGTAATGGCTTACCTCATCTCGCAAGTGCATTTCTTCTTCATCGATAAGGTCGTTGAAATCCAGTCTGTCGTTTCTGTAGCGACGCCGAGTGGCTGTCTGCAGTTGGTTCGCCTTCTCATCCCGTTGCTGAAAGAAAGAAAAAAAAAGAATCGGCATCAACAAAAGAGAACCTTACCTCTTCCGTGTCGAAAGGAAACTGTCTTATTATTATTATTTCTTCTTTTTTTTTTTACGGATTCAGGAAGTAATCTACTTCCAAAGAAAACCAAAACCCGGAAAAAAAAACCCCGAAGTTTGGATTGAGTGAAAGCAGGAAGATAAGATTTTACAGCTTTGTTTATATAAGACTCAACAAACTGGATTTTTTTCTTTGCTGCTCTCATTTACCTCTGTATTGTATATCCACATCTGAAAGTCATTTACTTTTTATCTACGTGCGTTTGTGTGTGTAAGTGTGTATGTGTATCTGTGTGTGTGTGCGTGTGTATGTGTGTGCGTGTGTATGTGTGTGTGCGTGTGTGTGTGTGTGTGTGTGTGTGTGTGTTTAGAGTGTATGTGTGTGCATCTTAGTGTTTTATGCCATAATTCAAAGCACACGGTATACAGAATAACAGGGGCGCTAATATTTTATCACTTGGTTCAAGTTATACTATTGTACACCATGTAATAGCAAACCATGCACCCGATACTCATTTCTTAGTGATGCAATAATTTTTACACTTTTGATTTGGTCAATGATAAATAAGTGATTGATATTTTTATTTATGTTGATTGTTGCCGTTTAAGTATGTATTCTTTACACCGTGAGTTAAACATCATTTTCTCACAGTTTTATACATGAATATTATATGTATGTGTGTATATGATCATTATGTATTGTTTTCATGCAATAATGACTTTTTGTACTTTTGCACTTTTATATTTTATTGTATATACAGCTGTACCACTCCGCCATTCAGCCACTTGGCTGCCATGGCAGTATTGTGAATAAACCCAGATTGAATGAATGTATGAAAAAGGAACATTAGTAAAACACATCAGAGAAAGTTTGAGGAAATCTGACAATCGATGCAAAGTTATGAATTCTTAAAGTTTTGGTGTTGGAACCACTACATCAGGAGACGACTAGAGTTCATGACGGCATGGGTGGACAACAATGTAAAGAAAATATAAATAAAATTCAACATGCCTTCACTTTTCTAGCGTAATGAAAGAGCACTTGACTAACCGCTTTCAGAAAGCAGGGGGAATTACTACTACCCTTAACATATGTCAGTATCAAGCTTATGGAATGTGTAATTTTCATGAAAAAATGAATGTTTGTGGAATTCTCTCTATATTTTCTTTATATTATTGTCCACACATGACGTCCTAACCTCTAGTAGTCTCCTCATCCAGCGCCAAAACTCCAACAATTCCAACACCAAAACTTTAAACTTTCATAACTTTTGCATTGATTGTCTGATTTTCCTCAAACTTTTACTGATGACATTGTGTTTCACTAATGTTGCTGTCATGCTTTCACTGAATCCACATTGCTCTTTGGGTTTTGGTCTCCTTTAACATTAAGAGGAAATGGTTTTATAGTTTGTTTGTTTGTGAATCATTCCTGTTTTCTCCTTTTCCTTATTATCTACAGATCTGTAAATCATTTATATATCGATACTTCTCTTTATGTGTATAGATAATTATCAACTAATCTACTTATTTTAAGTATGTTTATACATGAACTAACGTTATTCATCTTTCTGAGTAATGATAAATGCTCCAGCACAATGTCTGTAATCAGAATAAAAAGTGGAAACAACTTAATATAAAACTAGTGTACAATGGAGATATATACGAGCATTCCAATTTATAAAACAGTTATTATTAACGTCACAAACAAATGCAAAGAACACATCATAAGGTAATGACACAAAAATATGGCATATTTGTGAAAAACAACGAAATTGATTTAAAAACGCATCTCTATGCGATTATTATGTTTAGTATAATAATACACAAAGGATTCATTAAACGCATCCTGCGCAGATTATTTTGAGTTTGAACGCAACATGGTTACGCGCCATATTCAAACATTTTAATGTAAGTTCATCATCAGATAAAAGAAAGCAAAACCTTTTTGAGTGGTGATTAATTACTCCATTTGTTATTCATAGCGAGAGTTATTCTGGAAGTTATGATTAATATCCCATATTTTCTTATTATTTTCTGTTTATTTATTTTTTCTTTGGTCATATCATTCACTTGAGATGTGACGTTGATTATGAGATTCTCACTGCCTGAACGCATGAAATCCTTCAAGTAAATCTCTATATATCTCTCCAATATTTTGCCCTTACAAGAAGCAGAAGTATATAAAAAAAAAAATGACTTACAGAGATAGCTTTGCTGAGCAAGTCGTCAATCGCAAGAGTTACGAACTAACTTTGTAAAATCCAAAGATGCTGATTTCGAGCAGCCACAATCCTTTGCAAGGATTTGGTTATCAGCCTTTATAGCTGATAACCAAATATCTTATACCTTCTGGACATCTTTGAGCTTGATCTTAGCCTTTTTCAGCTCCTCCCTCAGCGCGCCGACCTGGCCGACAGCCATCTCACGGTCCCGTCGCTCCTGATTGAAGTCGTTTCGAAAGATTTCCATCTAGAGGAATTCATTTTGACAGAATAAAGGGAGGGAAAGTTATTGTTTAATACACTGTTCCCTGTACACTGTCATATATTTCCAAATTTTTTTAATGATCGCATTGCTCCTGAGACTCACAGAAAGTTATTTTTTTTTTTGTTATCTAAATATATATATAATTATATATATATATATATATATATATATATATATATATATATATACGTGTGTGTGTGTGTGTGTGTGTTCAGATTTGCTGAAGTGAACGGTGTGGATTTATGACAGATGAACTGTAATCGAACGACTGCTGGTTTTATTGATTCAGTTATATAGCTATTGGCTGATCCACTCATAACTCACAATCTCTCCACGTAGTAATTATTAAATTCATCCAACTTATGTTATCGTTCTGTCGTTTATGCTCATTTGCCGTTGGATTTAAACTAGGTGAGCTGAAATAACATGTGGGAGCATTGAGACCATCATTAGACCGCTTGCATGTTGTAATTACTGAAATATCTCTGCTGTGCATATCCAGGCTCTATTCTTAATCAAACAATATCTCTGCCCCAATTCCAAAGTATAATACATTGACCCGCGTATAGTCACAACAGGGCCTATCGTATGCAATACAACTGCTGATCGGGACGTGGGATTCCCCAGGCAATGGAAAGCCCAGTTAAACCATTCCATTACACGGGAACCTGGTGGCATGTGAATTAAGTTTATGAGAATTTCAGAATTTCGTATGGAACGGAAAGGAAACGACCCCGCCATTCTTCTCAATGTTTACGTGGAGTAAACAATGATACAAAATAAACGACAATACAGTCAACAAGCCTGGAGACATAGTCTATATGCGCACTATAGACTTACTCAAACAATTCTATAAAAGCGGGGAAAATGCGCTGGGGATTTCAGATATATATATATATATATATATATATATAGAGAGAGAGAGAGAGAGAGAGAGAGAGATTTTTATCTTAAATAAATAATATAGACTTATGTAGTATGAATTCCAATAATAAAGAGGTGTACAGTCCAAATCGAATGATAACAAATTTCACATTCTTGTTTGTTAGGCGGAAAGCTCACTTGTTCTTTGCACAGTTGAACCTGTTCCTTGAGTTCAGTCTTGGTCAAACTCTTGGTGCCCCCATTGGGATTGGGGTTGACAGGTGATCGAGGGGGTGTGTTTCGCACCTCGGGCACCTCATCGTACTCGTTCTCGTAAAGATAACGCGATGCAGAAGGCATCTGTTTTTTCTTGTCCCTTGGTCCCCTTGGCTCGATTGGGAATTCACGGACGACTATTAGCACATCTTCTTCAGAATCGGATGATTTCTTAACCCGCGTTGCAGCGCGCGTCGTGTCTCGAATATCGGCTTTTTGCTGAGTAGCTCCATCAGGTTTCTTGGCTTTGGAGGAAGACTTGGATCTCCCAGAAGTCCCAAGAACCTAGATGAACGTAACCAGTGGCAGTTATTGAATGTAATTATCGACATTCTCCGTAAGAGACATTGAAATGCATTGACGAGCTCTGAAATGCCATTGATCTTCTGTTGAAAAACGAAATAACTGTAACTGAATTAACTTTGATTAACTTGAAAAGACATTAACTGAAGTGAGTGAACTGTGCGTAGAATTCGACGGTCAGGGGGTTTAGGTGTGTGTGTGTGTGTGTGTGTGTGCTTGTTTGTTTGTTTTTTCGCCGTAAAAATACAAGTAATGATGATACAATACCATTGGAATAAAAAGCTGAAGAGAAACGGATGGATTGCCCTACTGATTAGATTAGGTTTCTCATGACGGAAAAATGGCAGATAATATTTATAAGCATCGTTCTGAAAGCATTCTTTTTTTGTGTGTGACGTGTGATGTATGTCCTTTGTTGTGTTAGGCATTGAAGTGCATCAGTAGTAGTATGCTCTATAGGTTGAGAGCAACAGAAGTAGCAGAACGCAGAAATATACACATTTTTTTTTTTTTTTTTTTTTTTTTTTTTTTTTTTTTACCTCGTTGAGACGCTTGATCTCAGCGTCTTTCTCCTTCGCCTCGACTGCCAAGTCCTTCAGTCGTGTTTTTATCTCTTCGTACTTCTGCAAAATGCCATCCCGTTCTCTTCTGTACCGGGCCGCATCGGTCTGTTTGCATGCGAGGAGAAAGGTAGTTGTCACGTCTCTTAATTGCAATATTCACATCCTTACAACGGACTATCAGGGTCCACGCACAAAACGCAGAAGAAATGTTAATATGGCGGGGATGACAACAGTGATAAGGCATAAAGGAAAGATACTGACCAAACGGTGCTGACGACGCGAGACGAAGCCTTTAGTTTCTGATGAATGTTATACTTTGCTGTAGAAAGACAAGTGTTTGTCTTGTTTACACTGATTTTACGGCAGGTATATAGGGTAGTGAACATGAAGGTGATTATAGTTTGGTTTGATTGCTGTTCCTTTACTTGTTTGTTTGTTTGTTTGTTTTTTCTCCACAGCAAAATAACTAACACTCACGCAAAGGATAGATAATATTATCGTTCAACAAAATCGAGGAATTTTGGGAAGCAACTTGGATATAATTGAAAAGGAAACGCGTTCGCTACCTTGGCCTGGTCTTTCTCGGCGCCGGCGTGGAGCAGAATGCGGTCGTACTCCTTAAACTTGTCGTCCACTTTTCTCTCCAGGGCTTGGCGCTTCTCGTCAGCAGCTGCGAGCTGGGCGTCCTTCTTCTTTAGCTCGATCTCATGACGGGTGGACTGCTGTGAGCAGTACTTCTCCCAAGACATATTCACCTGATGAAGCTATGATATGAAATACATAATTAGTAGACGTTGCAGAGATATTTGCATTATTGCCTAGGAGCATTATTGCAGATAACCACAATGTGTCGGTTTACACACCTATCTTTCAAATTCTTGGTAACGGGATTGTAATATACTGTAACAACGTTGAAGAGAGTTTCCTGCTAAAATGTCCTAAACAACCTTGTTTCTTTGATCCCTAAATGGTCTGAACATCAGTTGTTTTTCTATTCGTGTTTATATAATATTATTCTGTATGCACTTGGATTGAAATCACTCACTTTTAATCTTGAATGTGTCCCACAATGCTTTATGGTAGAGTGACTTACCTCTTGGATCTGGTATCTCTGCTTCTTCAACTTTCCCTTCAGAGCTGCCATGTCATCAGCAATCTCGGCTCCTTGGTTGAGGGTGGGACTTGGGGTGGCTGGAGGATCGTCATCTTTCATCTTCTGTTGTGGGAGATAGTATAGTTTTCATTGTTCACTAGCTACTGACGCTGCTTCTGTATTGTAGTTCCTACATGTCAGATACCGTAGCTAAACAGATATGGTTATAAATCCCGCTCAAATATGGTTGTCTGATTATTAATTATCTTTCCTCCAAGGATGATATTCAACTTTCTTCGTTGTGACATAAAGAAAAATCTTCCTGTGCCTATGAACAACATGATTGAAATATGTGGTACGATACAAAAATAGTAGGCTGCCTATCATATTCAGTTAAAGTGCTCTTCAAAATTGGTCAAATCTATACCTGCAGACACAACGTCTACTCAAGTATATAGTGTACAAGTAGATGATTGTGTCCTTCACGTAATACAATGTTGTATGCGATCAAAGGGCAATCGTGGCGAGAAAGCAACGTACATGCCCTAAAATTGAAAGTGATGTTGTGCAGTGGTTCCAACAATACCGTTTGTTTCACGTCGTTGGTGATCAGGACTGTTGTTCCGGTCGACACCATTTCCAGTTTCTTTCTGTAAAGGGAGAACATTATGGGTCATATGGATTTCAGATCATAACCATCACAAAGAAATACATGAAATACATTTACAGGAAACACCTCCGATTTGGATCAAATGATTCATTTTTTTTTTCTTGTTCTTTCACAAGTCATGTGACCTGCTTGATAATGTTGGATCCTTCTTCGACATGGGTTAAGGTAACTCAGTACAGAGATAAGAATCTCACAACTCAGGAACCTTTATATCAGTAACGGTGCCAACGCATAATGAATAGAGAATCAACACGATATATCACACACCTGATTATGTACATACATATGTCGCTGCTGTACATGCAAAGATCGCGAGGCATCCTCGGGAGTATAATAGCCAGGGAGGTGTCCACCTCCCTGGTATAGCCTAACATATCCTCGCAAATACATCATAACGACACGCACTCTGTCCAGGGAGGTACCACCTCCCTGCTCTGTCTCGTCACGTACAGTAACCTTTGTCCGTTACTCTTACCTATCACGTCCGGCGAGAGAAAGGCGATGAACCTCTTTCTGAAGATTCCTGATCTGAAGCAGGAGTTCTTTTTTCTTTTTCTGCAGTAGATGAGTGAATCGTACTCTGACATTTATTTCTGACATTGTCAAAACTCATAGTACAGAATTGTGAAGCGCATAAATCTACAGCTCAAAAGTTTTTCCTGCATAAAAAGATGAAACTTATTTAGAGCCAAACAAGGTTGAACTTATATGTTTGGTTACAAAGGTTCACAGTAAATCAGACATTCAAACCGTTTAATGTCCTCAAATTTTCTACAAAGTATTTTTTCAGTCTCCATAGGCAACATATTCGATTTTAATGTCATCCAAACAAAGATAGTGTAAGTTCAGCATTTTTTCCTCTCGAAAATATGATAGCTTCATGTTTGAACAACAGAATTTGCAGTCCCGCCTCTCTAATCATTGTAACTTGTCATTGACAGCGATGAATTTCTGTCCGACTTCAAGAGTCCCATGTTCTGCGTGTATGTGTGTGTGTGTGTGTGTGTGTGTGTGTGTGTGTGTGTGTGTGTGTGTTTAATTCGCTTTGATTTGGTTTGGTTTTTCTGTAATTGACGGGGAGGGTTAACACTATTTCCTCAATTGCACTTCGTTTAATTACCACGGACAAACGCATTCGAAATGTTTCTACTTTCGGCATTCTGTCTCGGAGGGTGTAAAAACATCGTTCTACGGCCATGCACCATAACTACTTCTATGGTACTTCTACGATGTTCGAACCCGTCTACGACATTGTGTGGAACACGTGATGTTGATCTAGTAATACCTGTGCGGCAGTCAATTCATCCTCAAGGTAAAGAACGTGAGGGAGTAAGACGTCCATGACTGCCATCAGATCGACAAAAGCCCAACTCCTTCCCTTGGACATGGCTTCCAGCGCAGTTTCGACTCCCACAACGAGTTCAGATAGTTCCATGTTCTCGTATTGCTTAGCCAACTCTTCCTTTGCCATCTAGAAGAGAATTATTTGGGGGCAAAATACTAATTTCTATCTTCAACATTGTTTTCAGAGACTTCACTACTGTATCTTGTCGACAAGTTGAAAGACTAACGAAGTAGCGTTAGTGTTATATGCACATGTCATATCGCTTCCAGTATAGAACCTTCAGCGATTTTTGTATGAGAGGTTTCGCTTAAACGCACGATTTGATGTCTTTGTCACGTCATCCTACCTGATGTTTCTCTGCATCAACTGATCACGAACTCTTACATTCTATTAAATGTCACATTTGTATTTATAATAGCTGCACTTTAACGACCTAAGTTTAAGATGCCAAAGTAGCTGTATTGATTTCCAACTCGATAACTTTTTTTTTGAAATCATGTAAAGATTTAATTGAACACACCCTGATGCTACATTGTCAAGTCTCTCCCTATGAAAAAAATTTGTCTGAACATTGCTGAAAGAGACTGAAATTTTATAAGGACTTAGGAGACTACCGTTAAAAATGTGGCGTGGGCTGTCAATTTGCACAACTTCATCCTGAACATACTGACATAAGCAAATGAACAATTACATAGACAACATTAAAGGACAGGTTCACCTTCATATACATGTGGATTAAGTGAATGCGGCAACATTATTAGAACACATTGTTGAAAGTTTGGGGAAAATCGGACAATCTGTTCAAAAGTTATGCATTTTTTTAGATTATCTGTGCAGTCACTTTTGTATGAGAAGACTACCACAGTGTATGATGTCACATATACGTACAACGATATAAGGAAAATATAAAGAAAATTTCACAAAATTATTTCCTTTTGAAAAAAGTGTACATTTCCTCAACCTGTCACTGATGTATATTAAGGGTAATATCATTCCCCCTGCCTTCTGAAAGAGGCAAGTCCTTTAAGTGTAACTTCATGTATAGTATGTTGGACAATTGCTGATTTTCGGCACATATTATTTCGAAAAATATTTCCGTCGATTTATCATTTGCAGTTTTAGTTTCAGCATTTATTTGTATCTGTTCTTAAAGTCTGAACATTCCGAACAAACAAACAATGTGACAGAGTACCAAAGTGACGATGCCACAGTCTATCGTTATAGATTGGGTTGGAACCAGGTACGCGCATAAACACTCATGCCACGTGAGGTTGTTAAGAACCAGTTTCCATGGCAATGAATGGCTGTGACATCACACTTTGGTACTCTGTGATAGTGTCTTCTGGTCACTATTACCCCTTCTTTCTCTTCTCCGTGAACCCGACTTCCATTTTTCTCTGACGGTGACTTTGTCTTTATTCGAGTCTTCGTTCCCTCTTCTTCCCGTTGGTAACCAGGCACCTGATCATCTTGGGAGGCTCCCGTCTTCCCCGCGGCGGAAGATTCGTCATCAACATCTCCGACAGCATTCTCGGGAAGATCTCCATTGCTTTTCTCGGACATCCTACCACCATTGGAATCAGCCGGTGAAGCCCTTGACATCGCTTTCCCAGACATAGCATTCCCGTCATTTCTGCCATTCTGCTCAGACGTAATCTTACCTATTTTGACGTCTTCATCGACGTTCTTCTCCGGCGCTGCCTGTGGCGAAGAGGCATGATCAAGGTATTCATCTGAGAAGTCGGCGGCCTTGGCGTTCGGAGGTCTGACAATCTGTAAACTGCCATCGTTCAGGGAGTCAATGGATTCCGCTGCAGAGCCCTTTTTCAAGTCGGTCATTCTATAACTGATGACAGAAAATTAATCGAAATGGAATTAATAGCCTTGTAAACCAGCACTTAGCTGTACTCATTTAGTATAGCATTTAAATTTGTTGTTGTCATGACACTTTTGATACATTTATGAAGAAAAACACAAGTACACACACTCATTTGCACGATGTTTCTCATTATTTGCTTGTTGTGGTTGACTTGGTCGCGCGACATACTGTTTTGGCTCAAGACACTTATAATTATTTTGACGATGAACCATGCCGGAAATGATATGTCTCCAGAAAATTGTCTCCATATGCAACTTTGTTTCTGAGAAAAAGATATACGCAAACAATAGCTGACCTAAATTCAAACTTTGGCTTGAGCTAAATCTACCCTCCACACTCCCTCATCACAAATTCATATAGTAATGATTGGTTTCGAAAAGTTGTGATCCTAACGTCAAAGGTACAGATGATACTGAGATACGAACTGTGAATTCTTTCAGATTGGTAAAGACCACAAACGTAAACATGTTTCGAAACACGTAGAGTATCTGACCAGCAAGCCAATGAGTTTGCGAACTATAGTAATACGTATATTGTGTGGAGGATGTGGTCGGATGGACGACCCATCTCAGTATCCTGACACTAAATGTAAATCGTTACATGACTTCGAACAAGACGTAAATCTTACGTTCTAAAACCATGTATTGTGTCATCCAACGAAAATAATGACATCTTATGCTGAAGAACAGGGATCACATGCCTAAGTATAACAGTAAAACAATTTCTATTGTGAGCCGTAGTTGTTTCTCTGGTCATATTATACATTATTACATATCAGCTGTGCCATTTCCATGTAAATATATTTAATTGTAATGCTTGCCTGATTGAATGAAGATGGTGATATTGATAATAATAATGATAATAGCAAAATGTTGTTTTTCTCTCACTCAGTTGGTAAAGTTATGATAGGAATATTAACGAAAAAACCACAAGAGCCACATAGATATTGTCTTCTTTGATGTAAGTTTGGCTTTTTTGTTTTCACAATGGCCAAGGCATTCACAATGATTATTCTACCAACTTTGCATATACCGTGAAATTTTGTGTCATGTTTATATACACTGCGGTGAAAGAGGAAAGCACACAATCAGAATAATACAAAGGGATGAAGGAATAACTTAGTTGCAAGCATATATATATATATATATATATATATATATATACATATATATATATATATGTGTGTGTGTGTGTGTATGTATATGATCTATGATACGTAATATATAATATATATAGAGAGAGAATATATTCAAGAATCAAAACTATACACATCTACTAAAGATGCCCAAAAGTAATTGTTTTTCTGGAAACAAGCGATCATCCATGTGATAATAGAATAGCCAGCACTTTCGATATAATATTTAGTGAAACGGAGAAAAATAAAACCGGCTTTTGCGAACCTCAGATTGATTGTGCTAAGAAGAAACAGAAACACAGGTATATATAAAATGCAATGCTCTACATTAGTTGTGGCTCGTTGGTCCGGGACCACAATCTAATTATAGATGTCATGAATACATTGTTTTCATGCATTTTTCTCATTCAGCATGTTCAGAATAGGTGAGGATTACTTGCGGCTTAGTGCTTGATAACTGTAGGTATTTCAGCTAATTGTGCTGACCAGGGTTTGCCAGATCGGTTTTCGATCTGGTCTTTATGGCCGAATTCAGTCTATATTTTGCGGTCAAATTCGGCCAAGCTAGTTTCTCTTGGCAGAATTTAACCGTTAGATGCTATCTATCCAATAACAGAAAAGGTCATCATGAGTATGTGATGTCATAGAAAAATCATGTTTACGCTTCAATTCATTGTTTATTTTCTTACGTGACATTTGAAGCACTTTACCATACCCGTCTATTTTTACGTTATCATGGTTTATTTTCTCATTTTGATGTTTCATTTTAATGATTTCATTCTCGTTATATATATTTTTTTATTTATATTTATTCATTTTTGAGGGCGGGGGGGGGGGGGGCATCCTCCATATATTCGAGCCTTGACATAATCAGAAACTGAAGCAATTATTGCTTTTTACCGAGTAATAGTCATTATCATGAATTATATGATTTGGTAGTACACGTATCACATATATACATGTTTATTATTAGATACCCTTCACTTTGTTTTTATGAAAATGGTATCGAAGAGGCATTTTGACATTTAAAAAAGAGTGCCTTAAACCCGTGAGTGTGGAAGTCATGCTTATCATTCGGTATTCAGATGATTTATGAGATTTTAAGTATTCTAAACTTTAATGACGATTCATAAAGAATTAATGAATCACATCAGAAGTAGATATGATACCATTTGATTATGATAATGATTTTTATGTAACAAAAAACAATGATTGTATAAGATTATACGTAAGAAAATCAAAATAATTGAACATCACGAGAGAAGCGATTAACTGTAAGTATCTATAAAAAAAATAAAAATCAGTGATTTCGATTTGATTGAAGTTTCAACACTATAACAGTGTGTTAAGAACGTCACGTACGCATAGCATCCCATCCTTTCCTGAGAACGTCTGCCAACTCCTGCACAGTTTGAGGGATAGCGTCTCTGTCTTTGATGTCTCGGCCCGATAGGCGATCCCATTCATGCTCTATAGGGTTCATACCGGCGAGCAAGATAGCCATAGCAACTGTCTGCCGCGGGGAATTTCACAGCGGCCATGTGCGACCAAGCATTGTCGTCTTTCAGTCGGAAATCCCGTCCATACGTACTCATCTTGCATGTGGAAGACAGCACGGTTCTCAAAGACATCCCGGTATGCGACGGTGTTGAAGTTTCCTACCGGAACCACCAGTGGCGTTTTCCACCAGAATGAATGCCAGCTCAGATCATCACTGAGCCGCTACCAACGATGCAGCGGCTTTCATCCGTGAAGACAACATGTCGCCAGTGTCAAGTCCGAACCATTCTGTGCTATTTAGCCCAGCAACGAAGAGCAACAAATAATCCATGGACATTAAGTCAACCGCCGAGCAATCCCGGTGAACGGTTGACCGAGAAACGGTGACGCCATGATGTCCCCTCCACAAGCAACGAAGGTGATTGGTCGGCATTTTCGGTTTCTTCTGCAGAGATTCAACTTCTTGCTATCATCTCCAGGCGCGGTGGAGCACCCCAATAAGCTAGTTCGTAATTAGCTCATGGGCACGTTGGTACAAATGACCTTTCTTTTTTCTCGGTTGGTTAGGCACTTCAATCGTTTTCAAAGAGACATTATTGGTACCGGTAAGCTTGCCCGACGTAATAGGCCTAATTCATGGAATTCGTGTTCAAACAATGAATGAACTTGCATAGACCAGGTGACCGGAATGGTCCGTCAATCAACCGGCGGGGAAGCATCCATTTCATTGTTTTTCATTGAACGCATTAAAAAACTGTTTTATTCTTATTGCCAAATACACTGTACCAGGTTTGCTGTCAGGTGGACGTACTGGCAAGCAACATTTACCAGGATTGCATGAATAATCATTGTATATGACAGATGCTTATCTCAGTGAATTTAAAAACCAACTTGCCTCTTGGTACAAATGACCTTTTTCTGCTCATGCGCAAAGTGGAACTACGAACTGGCTTATTATCTCGCAGAAATCCATCGGCAGCCGAGCCTCATTTGCATAAAGTAAACAACATGTACTCGTGTAGTTGAGAAAAAGTAAACAACTTCTCAAGGTAATAACAATTTAAGGAAACCTATTTTCGGATTAAAATTGAGTGAGTTTGAATCTGAAAACATGTCCGAATATGCACATATAACATATTAAAGGATTTGACAATGATAAAATGTGAAATTTTAGCGAAAACCTGGCGAGCAAAATTACCAAAAATATGCCTCGAAAATCATCCTAAAATTCACGAAGTGTGATTGCGGAACCAAAGCGCCATTCGAACAAAGTACATCGAAATTTATTTATCTGCTTGCATTTTAAATGTCATACCGTAATATTCCCGGCCATGGTTGTGTCGGGAAAAAACAGAAGGTGATGTAAAAAATGACACGAACGCAAAGCGTGCAGGTCGGTCCCATGTATATATAATCGCGTGACTGTATGTCACAGCACACACAAAGCTTTGCTGCATGCAGCGTGCGCGGCAGCAGCTCAGCAGTCACCGCCGTGCGACACTCAGCAAAACTGACTGCGTCACATGCAAACCAACAATGAGCACGAAATCCTGAATCTCACGTACCACGCATGCCCAATATTACGGGAAAAGAAATGACGTCATTTTCAATCGTTTCGCTGACTACAATTTTCTATTCCAAACCCTGTAGAAACAAGTTGATTTCTCAAAAAGTACAAGTGGAACCAAGCGAAAACTTTCACCATATATGGATTGAGGCCTGATAAACTTATGTTGCCAATTTCGGACACACTGGAGCCCGGCCATAGTCCAGTCGGAAAAAAACAGAGAGCATGTTTTGCGAGAGGTGAATTTCAAAACGCTTTAATATCTCAAGTTCTAGTGCAGCAAATAATTTTTTCATCAAAAGGAAGGTTTTTAAAAAATAGTGTGGGAAGTTTGAGTTTACTAGCGGCACGCATAGCGGCACAAGGAGAAGGTAAAGATTTGACTTTTTCATGCACACAGTTTCGGGCAGCCGTGGATGCCCGTTGGAAATTCAAATAGAACGGGGCGATAATGAGATGCAAATTGGGTTGCTCCACCGCGCCTGTCTCGTCATGTGGTTAAGATTGGATGTCCTGAAGGTTTCCGTGACATTACCATTCCACGTCTCACCTTGACGTTTCAGGATCTTACAAACTCTACTCTGTAATGTTCCTTAGACATTCTTGATATTACTCTGGTTGTAGCTAGCCCCAGCTAAGATTTGTGCAACATAAAGGAGAATGTCAGTCTCCTTTCTATTTCGAAAATCTACCAAAATTCGCCGAACAAGCCTGATATTTGTGACGTCACAGAATGGACTCAGCAAGCAAAAGCATACTACGTCCTATAGACAATTTAGAGGTTCAAAGGTCACTGAAGGTGTAACTGATTTTCTTGGTGAGCGTTTTATTGGTATTTAGCCGAGATAAATGCTATACCAATGCAAAGTGAATCTTAGTCTACCGTAAGTTGAGTTATGCATTAATTCAGCCGCACTGCAGCGAGGGGTGGTTTGTTGGTCATTCACATTCAGCATTGTTAGACGAGCTTTTCAAATTCGAAAATGCGATGGCCCTTGCACTCTAAAATCGTAATGCCTTTCCAGTGATGGTTTC
Source organism: Diadema setosum (assembly GCF_964275005.1). NCBI lineage: Eukaryota > Metazoa > Echinodermata > Echinoidea > Diadematoida > Diadematidae > Diadema > Diadema setosum. The sequence continues at coordinate 1,537,263 of NC_092689.1, read as the reverse complement.
TAAGCAGGGCACTGGTACAGCAGCGTTCAGTGCCACCTTTTTCATTCCAAGAATATCACAAATAGCGTAATTCGAAGTAATTCAACCTCTTTTTCAGTAACAATGAATGCATTTATGATTGGTGATTTACTTGTGACACGTCGTCTGCTGCTGTTAGATTGGTCCATTTTTATGACGTCAGTAAAACCTTCACCGAATTTTCCCGAATTCATTCGAAGTGCTGGTATTACCGCAAACATTGAACGAAATTTCTCTTTGCTCTTGTTGCATTCCCCGTTGTGAAATGAATAAAAGTCTTACATTTTGTCCTTTCCAAGATTCTAGCAGAAACACAGCATTTAAATTTTCTTTGAATGTTAACTTTAAGGGCATTTTTTTTTTTTTTTTTTGGATAAAGCATGCAGAAATTCCGAAGACATTACAGGACCGTTCTATTACGTCGAGTTGGCGCCACAGACGCAATCCATGTGTCAACTGGCGAACAGCTTCGAGTCATGTGTACACGTTGTCTATCAAGCAATTAGAGATCAGAGGTATGGCGCAATAGGCAAACCCTCTAACGAGCTACTTTGAAATATTGCAGGAAACGTATAGCCACTTTTTACCCTCAGATGTAACGTCCTTAATCTGTAAATCATCAAAACTGCCAAAATAAAGATCTTAAGAAGACAATTCTTTATGTTTTCTTTTTATGCTTAATCATGGAATAGATTTGAAAACACTCTCTTTTTCAGATTTACCTATTTTTGCTTGTATTATTAGTTGGCCAGTACTTTCTCTTTGTCCGTGATATCCCGGAGTGATATCAAGCACAGTCGTCATACCGTGTCTAACTGATTTGATAGTTTACACTCAGGCATATGTAGCTCGTCCTTCTCCTCTCCTTCATTCCCATATTAGAGACGAAATAACTGAAGAGATGAATCAGGGATTTACATTAAATGACATTACTGTGGTGTAAGATATTACTTCTATGGCGAACGAGACTTAAAGTCACAAATGATGTTAGCACAAACGACACGCGCAGATAAGACCATATACCCGAGATGTCTAACGTAGGATATACAGTTCATATAGGCTGTAACGATTTCTCTACATTCATTGCCATATACATTCACTTCAATCAACTACATTTCCCTCATTCACTTGCAATACATTTACATACATTCACTTAATAGGAAAATTCAGATAATACGAAATATCTATATGTCTACACGCTTTGAAGTTTCTTACCGGTGTTCAGAGCTCGTTTCAAATACGTTTCACGTCTTCACATCTGTACGATAGACTGTCAAATTGTGTTTTTTTTTTCTTTTGTTTGTTTGGCTTGAGATGTGGGAAATTCCATGAACAAAGATCGCTCTTGAAAAACGACAACAACGACAACATTATGTAGCAACTCGGGATTCCCAGACATATTTTTCTGCTTAGGCCTAATGCCTCTTTAAATTTGATATTAAAACTGACCCTTGAAGCTTGTGGTCCACCGCGGGTCATGTGTGTTAAGGTGGTGAAAGAAGGAAACGCTACAATTCTCGTTCACCTTGAGAATGCAAATTTGATTAGATTTGATTTGTTTGTTTTGATGGTTTCTGTATTATTATAATACGTGAAAAAAAAAAACCTCAAAACAAAACCAAAATTAGCTTTATGTGATCGCCCGGAATACAATATTTATTCATTTATTCATTATTCATAATGAGATGAGCTGGAGATATAACGTGAAGCAAACGGAAGTGTCACAAACCCGGGGCCACAAAGCAAAGTGACGTGCTAGTCATGCTAGTAGCTCTCGTATCAGATATAAGTTTGCGGGTTCGAAGTGCGACTTGCTTTATAAAAGAAGAAGAGGAGTAAGGAAGAAGGGAGTGCATACTACTTCTTTTTGAATATGGATAGGATGGACTCCAGCCATTTTAAACTGTAATTTTTATATGTTTTAACGGAAATAAATACCTACCTACCGACCTACCTACCTACCTAAGGAATTTATCCCACTTGTATATAGTCCACCCAGACGACATGTGCATGCTCTCTAAGCATTGTTTTTAAGGTCCCCATTCCACATGACGGAGACGCTTGAGAGACCACTGAGAGTCCTAAAATTAGTAAGATACCATCATCAGTCTCTAAAACCAGATAAAACAGTGTCTATGTGGAATGGCTCTAAACCCCCTCGAAAGACTTTTGAGAGACAAAACAAAAAACCCAAATTTTTCCAACAAATTCATCAAGAGTTCTTTGCAGGACCTTGAAAATTGTCGAACATTCACCACTGCAAAAAGTCCAATGTTAAATATAAAACACCGAGCTGGTGTTATATTTCCGGTGCTCATTTGTGGTGTTAGATTAACACCTCCGGGTGTCACTTCAAAATTTAAAATTGTTTTTGGAATAGTTTCTTTAATAGTTATTGTTCTTCTTGCTAATTTTGCACTTCAGCAAGACGATCAAGAGCTACAGTGTCAAATCAGCACTACGAAGCGCCAAGTGAACACTTTCGAACGGCTTGTGCCGAAAGGGTGGGTTGGGTGGTGGCGCGTCGCGTTAATGGGAACACCACCCTTCGTCCAAAGCCCCCCCGGTTTTGCCGAAAGGGTGCGTTGGGAGCGTTGGATCGCGTCGCGTTGACTGGAACCCCACCCTTCGTCCAAATCCCCCCCCCCCCCCGGTTTTGCCGAAAGGGTGCGTTGGTACTTTTTCTCTTTTTCTCATGTAACCCTATAAAGCCCAAGCTATTTTGATGTTATTTTTTGATGTTTCATCGTCACATTTGGCACATGGGTAGAGCAACTCATAGTCTACATGACCACATACTTGATTTTTTTCATGGTGACACATAGAGGGCGCTATTTACCACAATATAAAGAAATACATAGGAAATATGCTAAAAACATGATTTTTCTGTATAATTTCTTTATCCCCAGTATGTCTTATCATAGACCAATATTTTTCATATTTGCCACAAATGATCTGCAAGTCAAAGCTCATTAGTTTTTATGGTTGAAATTTCTCAAGGTCACTACATGGGGGCGCTATTCATAACAAAATAAAGAAATACATTATGAGACCTGTGATGTATTGTTAGGGATAGGTACATGCATAGTTATCATATTTCATAGTCCAATAATATCGGAATTTTAAGTTTGCAGATTGATAATGTGATAAACAAATGATATTAGAGGTATAACTTGGGTGGAGGAATCAAAATGACACAAAATAGAATGGCAATCTTTGGAAAATACTGTTATTTTCAAGTATCTCTACTATAGCTACTGTTTTATGGCATTGTCACGGAAAAACAAAGGAAATAATAGGAAAAACATTTCAGGGCGATAATTACTTCACATTTTGCTCCTTCAGCAAATTTCAGCCAACAAACGCCCATTTTATACATTATAATATGGTTAATTGGAATTGGAACAGAAAAATATGCAAAATCTGACTGACATGGTTGTCAGTTTTATTGTTGCCATGGCAACCAGCAATATCAAATATAGCTAAACTATATATCAAAATGTTGGAAATAAGATTTTTGGAAAAGTCACCAAATTTGGTTAAAACTGGATTAAGGGCGAAGGAGTGGCGAATGACAAACCTGGTAGGGGGCACAATGTGCCCCCCCCCCCCCTTGGGCTTTATAGGGTTAAAAGACGAGTTTTGTATTAAACAACAAATAGCAATTAGACCAAACAGTAATTGGACGAAATGATGACTAGACCAACTGGTATATATTAGACCAACTGATATTAAACAGTCTATTAGACCAACTGGCTGTAGACCAAGTTGTAATAGAGTGTAAACCGATCCGGACGATAGCCTCTTTGAAATGGTTGTTTGAAGGTTAAATATAAATTCAAAACGCGTCTTTTAATATTACATGAGAAAAAGTACCAACGCACCCTTTCGGCAAAACCGGGGGGGGGGGGGGGCTTTGGACGAAGGGTGGGGTTCCAGTCAACGCGACGCGACCCAACGCTCCCAACGCACCCTTTCGGCAAAACCGGGGGGGCTTTGGACGAAGGGTGGTGTTCCCATTAACGCGACGCGCCACCACCCAACCCACCCTTTCGGCACAAGCCACACTTTTGAACACTATCACAACATACTTTTTACACCTTTGGGTGTGGTCCTCTATTGACACTTGATCGGTTTCAGATTTAACACCTATGGTGTCAAATCTGACACCGACGTTTTTGTAGTGATTGAGAAACCGATAAGACTATTTAGAGATCACTACAAGATCATCTGACTTTCTCCCTGAGATCTTCAAGAGATCAATCACAATCGCTGAGGGACTTGCCTTTCAATGATCCTTCAATGATTTCTGAATAATCTTTCAGTGATCTCCTCTATGAAAAGGTGGCAATTTTTTTCTTAGAGAACGCCGGAAGACAACTGAGAGACTGGTAAAACCCTTGAGCACACAGTTCGCTGAAGGACTATTTTAAGACCATTGAAAGATCATTCTCATGAAAGTCTGCCGAAGTACTATTTTGACTCTTTTCATAACTTTCGGAGGCCATGTGGGGACCATGATGTTTATTGGAAGATAACTTAGGAATTATGAACACCCACGGAGATCGTTGAAACTACGCTGAACATTTGCTGAAAGATCATTGAAAGATTTGTCAATTTTACGGTCTTTTAGAGGTCTTTCAAGAGGTCTCGCTCTATATGTGAAAAAGGCCCCATAAAACAGCACCGCTTGTTGACGACTTTGGCGCCGTCGATAACAAATACACCAAAGTATAAAACATAGTCATGAAGTCATAGTCATAATCATAGTCATAGTCACAGCCATAGTCAACATTCTAGACGGGCATGATACACTATAAACTGTGGGAGCAAACAGTGGCAGACGTTGGTGAATGCATATATAGTCTGATAGTAACACCTTCACTCACACACACACACAAACACGACACATGTAATATCTATTTTCATTCTTCTCCTTTATCTACAAAAATATTTCTTTAGTGTTACAACGGTGACGAAGTCATTGTCATGTTTGTCTATGATAAAGTACATCAAAATTATGGCAGAGAGTGTCTAGCTTGGATTCACAGTAAGATATTACTATTCAATTCAGTTCAGTTTAATTCAATTCAATTCAATTCAATTCAATTCAATTCAAGCTTTATTTCATTTTTCGTAAAGAGCATAGACCTTTCACTTTCTTTGGTACTAGAGAATAAGGTTGCATAATCAAAACAAAGTAAACTGATAAAAAATATAATTGGGGAACCTTGGAATAACAATACGTTGTCATGAGAACTGAAGTTATAAATATGAAATAACAATACGCAAATTCATGAAATTCTTCCGTCGAGATGTTTTCATTGCAACTGATTGACAAATTGCCCTACATCGTCGATGTACGGCAATTTGTCAATCAGTTGCAACAATACGCAAATATCGAAAAATTCAGGGACCCACTAAAGAGACAAAGCTTGTAGAATGTGGGGCCACTCAGGTACAGAATGTGGATCGTAATAGAAAAATAAAATAATGCTCGAAGGAAAAAAGGCTGGGAAAAAGGTCTGAAAAAAAGTCTGGAAGCCCACTAAGAAGACAGAGTTATAAACAGATACACATACACACGCGAATAAACATCAAAAGAGACTGGGGAGACGAAACTAATAAAGGGAGACTAAGACACAAGACAGAATGAGACAAGACTAACATAACAGGAAGACAATACAACGATCAGAAAGGCAAAACAGATCCAGTGATCCTCGACAGAAGTACATAAAATAATGGGATGCGTGAAAAGGACACGGAAATGTAGAGAAATAGATACAGAAGTAATATAACTAAAATCAAATCTACTCTGCAATTGTCTTAGGACAACAGGGACGAGAAAATACGTGACAATATATTATTTGTAATGCAAGTTCTTTGAAAAGGAATTAAAATAAACTAACAGCTAATTCAATTCTGTGGGATCATAAAGTTGCGATATAAATAGTAATGGTAATAATAATGAAATTTTAAAAGCGCATATAACAAATGAATGTTCCCTATATTATATGCGCTTTGCAATATTATCATAAAACATAATTAACGAATTACTTTCAATACACACACACATGTACAAAGAAAAGGAAAAAAACAGTTCACAAATAAATAAGTCTTTAAAGAAGATTTGAATGAGATCAAGGAAGATGACTGACGGATATGTTGTGGTAATGAGTTCCATACACTGAAAAAGACCTGTCACCATAAAACTTTGTATTAACTTTAGGAATGCGCAGAAGGGATTGATGTTGTGATCTACGACTACGTGTGGGGACAGGTGAGGTAATTAATTCCTTAATGTATTGTGGACTGATGTCATTTTGAAGTAACAGGAGAATCTTAAATATGAGATGCTTTTCAATGGGGAGCCAGTGAAGGTGAGTAAAAGTACATGAAATTTCACTATGCTTGGGGAGCTTTTCAATGATGCGGGCAGCAGTGTTCTGAATCCTTTGAAAATAATAACAATCCGATTGCGGAAGATTAATCAACAGAATATTACCATGATTACTATAGAAATTACTTTAATCTCCTTTTATTATGTATAGAGAGACATTTCTTATATCATTTTTCAAAAAATTCAAAGAAGTTAGGCCAGTATAAATAAATGTGTTATTAGCAAGAATCGTTCGTAAAATAGGTAAATGAAATTCGCTGGCACGTTGAGTGGGATACTCATGGAATGATTGATTTCTTGGAAACATAGAATCGAAAATGGACGGTAGTGAGTTGTTGCTGTACATGTACATAAATTGCCCAAAATTAGACAAACACAAATTTTTGATTTTTAACAGCTTATTAGAGGCAAATAACAAATTTATGTGGGAGGGTATGGAAGGATAACAGATGACAAGGAGAACTTTCTTTTTGCAGAAGGGACACTCTATCCAGTAGGATAGAACATACATGTACAAACATACTAACATAGAACATGGTAGTCAATTTGTCAAGATTTTTAGTTAGGTAAAAATGCTAGAGAAATGCAATAAGAGCAAGCTTGTTAAGCGTATAGGTCCCAGTAGATTTCGAGTGTGAAAAAAAAAAGAAAAACTTGATGCGGAGCAGGGACACAATATTCAAAACAAACTTTAAAAAAATGCAAAAATACTCTTGGGTATACAATGTATATGCAGCAAACATTTCTCAAATACAATGGCATGATGAACGAAATAAACCACATCCTGTTGACAAATAACGGTTAGTATTGCCATATATGTACTACTATTGTGCAGTATAAGAGGCATTCACAATAGAAGGGAGGGAGTTGAATTTCTATAAACTGTGTGTAAATTAAGCGTGGGTTCTATAGCATAGCATTCCATTGGCTTTGATTTTCCACGCTCCAAGCTACTCTTCCCTATAGAGCTTTCATAATATTGGGACCAAATGAGAGGTTCTTCATTTCAGCAATATTTAAGCTGCATTTCAAAAGAAAATGCTGAACTCCTGCGTGGAACTTTTTGGTCATATGTTACGGAAGAAAAAAAAAAAAAAAAAAAAAACCTATTTAAACTTTTCTTGTTATCAATACCCCAGGACTGAATAATGGAACATTCGCTATCTCATTAAAAAAAAAAAGTCAACGATTAGACATCTTGCGCACTAGGTTGTTTGCCAGGTTTAGTACCTAAATGTGAAATCTTTCAGATTAAATAATCGGCTAATGCATGTTTCCGCGTGTTTAATAGAATTTACATTTAAAGAAGTACATTTGTCCTGTTCTTGACACACTAAATGATTGCTGCCAAACATATACCAGTGCGTATCCCCCCCCCCAAAAAAAAAAAAAAAAAAAAAAAAAAGAGTAATCCAACTTTGGAGGGCTGCCATTTCTTAATTTTCGGCTATGGAGAGCACAATTTTGGTTGTGAGGAAAGAGGAACTCTTCTTCTTTCCATTGGTACCTAATTATATTGACAAATAATGTCATGCATGACTGAGAACATGAACTTTAAAGACAAATGCCCCTTTTCCAAGTTTGAGTGATACATGAACAATGAATGTCTCACTGAATGGATGAGATCTGTCAACGGAAGTGCCCAAATAAACAGGCCAGCGTGTAGGAAAGGATGTTTGTGTTTAGGTTTCTGCTCAGGGTTCCTTCTAACATTTTGTGGTCCATATTAAATCTGCAACATGGCCACCTGTACCTGTCCGATAACTTGGTCACTCCCACAATTAAGGCCATCCCACACAGTCTATTTTCTCTGTTCATATTCAACGCAGAGCTCGTAGCAACAAAACATGATTTGAAAAATCACCTAATGAAGGGAGAAAATGGATAATGGGTTAACATTTTATGGGAGTGACCAAGTTGTCAACAACATGGCCATAATGAAGGTTATGGACCAAAAAAGGTTAGAAGAAACACAAGCCTGCAGTCATGCAGGCTCTCCTGTTAATTTGACCACTTTCATTGACAGATCGCATCCATCCAGTGAGACATTCATTGTTCCTGCATGTGACACTCAAACTTGGAAAAAGGGCAGTTTGTCATTGCTGTCTTAAAAAAGTTCATATGCTCAGCCATACATGATGTTTGTCAACATAATTAGGTACCAATGGAAAGAGGAAGGGTTCCCCTTTCCTCACAACCAACATTGAGCTCTCAATAGCTGAAAATTATGAAATAGTAACCCTCCAAAGTTGGATAACCCTTTTTTTTATACGCACTGTAAAAAGGGACAGCGAAATGCTGCTCACTTGGTTAGTTGTGAATGAGGAATGATGCTTGCGGTCATTTGTCGAAGCAATCCCATTAGCATTTACAGAATTAGGGTGCACCACTCTATTGGCGGCACGGAGCATGGGTACAAAGGAAAGATTTTTGTTTCTTCTTCTTCTCTTTTTTGACGGAAAAAAAAAGAGAAAAGAAAACAATAATGTGCCACCAGCCCGATACAATGGGCCGAATGCATAAAACAAGCAATTGCTTACAAGCAATCGCTTCAAGCAAAAGCACAAGCTCGTCCAGCAAAAGGTCTAGCTCAATGCTTGTCTTTTGCTTGTTCTTATACCTATTGCTTGCGTTTTCAACAAAAGGACGTCACGCCTGTGCGAACACAAGAACAAAGGCGAATGTGACAGCATGTACTTGAAAGCGCATGCGTGTGCGGAAACATATCCTGACATACCAGAAGAGCTATGAAATGACACTGACTCATAAATGCACACACAGACGCACACACACACACACACACACAGACACGTACTAGCTGATTCCCTTCACTGCTTGTCTGTAGTAGCCCGGATCTGCCAGATCGCACGTCGAGAGAGGTCTCCTCGCTCTCCACCGAAGTCGGACATCCTACCTGTTTCTCATCACATTTTGCGTGCTTACCACTGGACATTCCCGTTGTTGAAACGAAAAAGTTTCTTACACTACTTAGGAGTAATTTCTTGCAGATTTGTACCACTCCTGCACAAGTGTGGTCTTTCTTTTATGAATATGAAAATGATACTTGAAAGGGAACGTCCCAGTTAAGCAAAAGCTCAAGCTCATTTTGCAGAGCTTGGGAAATCGTAAGCAATTGCTAGCAAGAACAAACAAAAGGTATGTTTTATGCATACGTTTTTAAGCAGATGCTTGGTCTCTAAGCAATTGCTTGCGGGCAGCAAGCAATTGCTTGTGCTTGCTAGCAAAAGCTTCTGCTCGCATGCTCGCAAGCAATTGCTTGTTTTTTATGCATACGGATTCGAGTAAAAGGCTAGCACAAGCAATTGCTAGCGTTTATGCATCCGGCCCATTAAAGCTAACAAAACAAAGCCATCTGTTGTCACTTCACTTTCGATTCGATTTATTCAACGCTTTCAGTAAAAACAGAGGAAATATGTAGAAAATTGGCAACACCATGGTGAACAAAGAAAAGAATGATCACAATAAGCATCAGTATAACATTACGAATATACATTTGAAAGTGTTCGGAGACAGACAGAAAGGCTATGCCTTATAGAAAAGTCCTGTCCCCATACTATTTCATTCATAAAATATCAAGATATTAATCGAAAACATTTCTTTACGAATTGATACACACACATATATATACCAGTGTATACGCACGCACACACACATAAACACACACACACGCACACACACACACACACACACTCTCTGACATATTTCATAAGAGAACAATTTATCACACACTTTCGGCATACTGATTTAAATCATGCAGTCTTAATTTTCTTTTAAACTCATTCAGCGATGAACTCTGTCTTATTTCAACCGGAATGGCATTCCAGATTTTGGGTCCATTAGAAATATAGAATTATATGATGGTATGGTTCTGGCATAAGGCAGTGTAAATTTATCTTTGATTCTCATATCATATCTTCTGTTATCACAAATTTGAAAATAGTTAATCAAACATTTTGGAAAACATCTCCTGGCATTGGTCATACCTGAATTTGGCCAAGCTATTGCACAGTAGTTTAAAGGAGGTAATACGAGAGTATTATAAAGAACTAGAAGCAACACCTTTCTTGACAAAAATCGCAATTTATGAAATATCCCGGCCCACATTTTTTTGACAATCTATTGCAGAGGAAATCAGTATGTTCGTTCCAATTAAGTTTGTTATCAATTGTCACAAGGAATGTAATCGAACAAACTTGATCAAAATGTAAATCTTTAACAGTAATCTTAATTTCGTTGATATCTATCTGTATTGTCGCGAATACCATGTCATTTGTTTTCTTAGCATTAAGAACAAGTTTATAACAGTCTAACCAGTCAAGAAAAAAATAAATTATTTATTTTCAAGCCCCAGAAATGTTTCGAGTAGGAACGAGAACACTTATAGGCTGGTATTCGAGAGCACAACTCGGCTCAAGTTTATTTGCTTGGTAGAAACAGAGCAGTACAAGACAACACCCACATGCATGGGATAAAAACCGAATGCTAATGAACTTGAGATATGCAACTATTCAATAGCTATCTTAATCTACATTTTCAGAATTTTGGCTTTTATTTGTTTTGTTTTGTTTTATATCGATTGTTTGACATAAATACCCCGCATGGTCATTTTGATGGTAAAGTATTCTAATAGGGCGTATACTGAAGATGAAAAAGCGATTCACATAAAAGTTTGGATGAATTACCCCATATTAAAATTCCACAAAAGATATATGGAGAAATCAAAGTTAACTGTAATTTCTGTGTGTGTGCACCTAGGAAATGCAGGTTTCAGCTTGCTTAGGATTCCTATGTCCGGCATGAAAAAAAAAAAATAATATTGATGTGAGTCTTCCAAGTAAATCGCTATCAATGTTGAGTCCTACTTTGTCCTACACCAACTTGGTCCTGTCGATTAGGGTCAAATTGATATCTTTGATCAATGTTGATCTTTACATGAGTAGGAATAACTTGTGTGGTTTTTTTTAAATCAATATTGAATGATAACTTGTTAACGTGGACATGGGTACTTTCAGGACTGGACACGTTTATATTCATTATCTTACATGAGTGGGTTACAGTTCGTTAAAAGTTTGTCATTCCGAGGGCTCGCCGCAATTCGGAATATAAGATAAGGTTGGTTATTCCAAAGATTTGTTAATGCAAAAAAAAAAATGCTCAAGTTTGTAATTCCGACGGTGCGTTGGTACGCTATTTTATTTCTTGTTTCCTTTTTGGAACAACGAACCATAAGAATAACGAACCTTTTCTATTTTCGGATAATCGAACCTTAGGAACAACGCCACAAGTGTTCGGTTGAACGGTTTATGAGCGTATTAGAGTTAAGATTTGTGAGAAATAAAGTTGTATCATCAGCAAAACATAATAAAAGAAAGAATCTGTGACGATTTTAGATTCCATTGTTGTACAAAATGAATGATATTTGGCCAAGGAGAGAACCATGGGGGACGCCACAAGAAATTGGTTTCGTGATTGACTCACGACCATTAAATTTTGTGGAATCGTATTGCTCTCCATTAGTAAGCTAATTACCATAAAGCTAAACCACTCTACAAAGCCGATGTCACAATGGCTTGACTGATAAAGCCTTCATGAAATCGAGAAAAACATCGATACAGTTAGAGAAATGTCGTATCGGTGTGAGTTACTTCACCAATAAAAACTAGTAAAGAGTGGGTTATGCTTTTTTATGTTTCTTTGTTTTCCTGAATCTCAACTGGGAAATTCGAAAGAATATTGCAATCAAACATAAAATGCGAGTTTGTTTTCAAACGAGTATTTTTGAATTGTTTACTTCTTATATTTTATGCATCTATTTATTATGTTTTGAGATTGAAAGTAGAAGATATATCAAGCGTTAATCGTTTAGAAATGTTTTAATCGTTTTTGAATATGAGGACAACTCTTGCGATTTTCGTCTTTTCCGGAACTTTTTCACTAGATAGGTTTTTCAAATGCCGTAAGTAACTGTATTTTTTGTTATTTAGATATCCAATAATTGCTTTGCTTTCTTGACGTCAACAGTATATGGGGACAAAAACAAATTCTGTGCATTCCTGTCTCTTGAAAAACGAATCAGATTGTTGAGGAGTTAGGCAATTTGCCGGCAAGATCTGATCCTAGATATATTGAGAAAGAAACCATTGAATACATCCACCATTATACGGAATTGTGTATTGAAAACCCGTCTGAAAGAATGTAATATGGGAAATCGGATATCAAAGCTGTGTTAATCACCTTCCATGTACTCTTTATATCAAACTTAGATTTAGCAGACTCATTGGAAATAGAAAATTGCTTGGCTACACGCCCAGTACCGAGTGAAGAAGAAAGCATTATGATAAAGAATAATAAAGAGATTTGTTGTAGCATTTAGAAGGTTATCAGTACCCATTTACGAAACATTTTGTTTTTTCTGTTAATAGACTTGAGAAGGGATTTCGTGATCCATGCACGGTTGCCTTGGTATATTCTTGAAATTTGATCTGGCTTGTCCAATAGTACAGAGGTAGGGCATACATAGCTTGTACAATTAGTTGGTATAAGACATTCACGGAAGCTTCAAAAGATGAGTTCATATTTCTTTGATTACTAACAGAAGACGAGTTGCCTATTCCTTGAGATATTTGTAAATAGAGATTTCCACTGTTTGATAACAGAAGTTAGTGTATCTGTAAGGTGCAGGGTGATATGGTAGACGATAATCCTTGCTTCAATGTTTCATAAAAAGTGAAACCAATCCGCCACGATTGTAAATTTTTTCATGTCATCTTTTTATTCGTAAGTAAATATATTTTTGGTCTATTTCGTGTTTGTATGATTACGTTACGGCAGGAATCCTGAGGGTCAAACTTATTCTTTTTAAGGTGTATTCGACATTAATATTATATGTACATTGTCTATCATTGACCATTAAACGCTATAAATGTATAATGTGCATATTGACATACTGTATGAGCTGTTCGACTGAACATACAGTATCGAATGAATGCTATTACTCACAGCAAAGGTAAAGAATAAATAAATAATGATAAAAACATTCGGCACCAAGTTTTTAATGCACAAACACTCTCAGGGTGTATCATCCACTATGAATGTCGTTATACTCCTAGTTAAAGATGTCTTATTATAGCGTAAAATATATTGGCACAAACATACAGTTAGCATTTTCATCAGAATTAGATTTAAGATATATAGGGAAGTTAGAAAATATCTTAAATTCACATACTTTGCGAAATAGTAATACTATTCAAATGCAAAATATGTAATTTCAAAATGAGGATATGCCTCGCAAGTCTCTGACGTACACATTAACATCTTGATCTTCGTTAAATGACTTCTTTATTTAAGGTAGGAAAAAAGGAACAAGCTTTATTTTATTATGTATCCTATAATGATGACTTTCAGCGGAATATGTAGAAGTAAGTTGCTACGTTGTCTACCAAAACAAAAGAATCATATATCATATCGTGGATAGATCAATGGAAGAATAATATTATTTGCGAGGTGAGGATGTCTTTTCCCTTGCTAATGTGCATTCATTGTGATTGTGACAAAAAAAAAGCTATTACGTGAAACATGTGAAACATTGAAATGTCGTTATAACTCCACAATTTTTTGTCCTATTTTGATGATACTTCTGCAATTGGGTTTTTAAAATCTATTTTTACATTAAGCATAATTCAGTATTATTAACCATGGATTAGAAGTATTGTGCGTGGTGATCATAAGACAGGTCTATCGGATATAAAATGTTATTATCAAAGCGTGAAAATGATTCTAATAACAAAAGAACAGATGAGAAGGGTTACGTCATCTATACATGCCACATATTACTATATAACAACCTATATCAACAGGTCCCCTTAGCTCATTTGAATATTATGCATGGTCAGTGTAGTCCTTATATGTACAATGAGCTTGACCCTTCTGGAACACTTATTTCTACTTTGCTGTATAGCTGCTTTGAATCTGTTCAAATTGTAATCATTAGATAATGTTAAGGAGAAAAATCACTTCTTTTGTAACATGTGCTTTATCTCATGAAGAATGTTAAGGGAATAGGGAGATTTACGGCAAGAAAAATGGTGTGAAAATATCTTAAACATTCGCTATAAGTGGTCATTATGCAAGTTTTATTTCAATTTTGAGTCTCAATAATTTTGGCATGACAATCAAATCTGAATATGATTTTTGCAAAATGTGATTATTGGTACCTATATTTTGTATTTTAATCGTGTCAAGAATAAGCTTTTCCTAAACTGAAAGCCATGGGCAAAAGAGTTGTGTATGATTAGGAAGAGTTTTATACTGTGACTGGAGGGCAAGCCTCTTCATTTGGCTATGAAAGGCTGTGATTGGTCAATGAAGATCTGACCAAAATGTCAGCTGGCCTGCTAAAGGTTGCGCTCCTCATGCATGTGTGATCCATTCAAAACACCCGAGCTTGGTTCATTCAGCCAATCAGAAGACTAGATTTTCATTTTGGTAGAAATTAGAAGTTCTCGTTCTGTACCTTGCATCGGAAATTGTCACTGAATATATATATATATATATATATATAGAGAGAGAGAGAGAGAGAGAGAGAGAGAGAGAGAGAGAGATAGATAGATATACATATATATGTTTTTTTTGTTTTGTTTTTTGTTTTTTTTTTGTTTTTTTTTACAAATAGAGACGTTCAGCTTTTATACGTAATCTTTACTTGGGCTCAAAATAAAAAGTTTTGCACGGGGATCAAGACAGTTTCTTTTTTGCCCTTTATGTCATCTCTTCCTCTTAAACTTTCACTTATTCTTCCAAAAGTAATATAAAAAGAAGGGTTTTTTTATTCTTAATATAGGCCTAAAACTTTTCTTCCTTCTAGAAATATGATATTCAAAAGTTTAATTGATTTAAGAGAGCTCATGAATCACGAGATTTCACATGATCAGACTTAGATAAAAGGTTGCTATTTGCTCTTTAATTAGCATACGACTGACTGTCAAATACAGTACGAATTGTCCTCAAAATAATGCTTAGTTAAGAGTCTCACATTGACAGTCTGTATCATATTGTCAGTCACTATACAGTTTTTGTTCATTGCAGTGGCTTCCTCGACGGAAATTTTGAAATGGACCTAAAGCGGCTTTCATACATGAAAGGACCACAACACGGGTCGTCACGAATCCAGACCTGATTGAGCTAGCGTGCAACACCTGTTTTCGATCTAAGTGCCGGTGTGAATACACATTCTGAAAGTATGCTCAGAATAAATAGATGTACGATGTCCATATGGATAAGCAATATGTAACAGGGGGCGTCGCCTAGCAGGCAAACTTCCGGGTTGGACCCGGAGCACACAGAGGAAGAAGTGAATCTGCAGGCAACTTTCACTGTCCATTTACGGTGGTATATTTTCGACAGGCTCACTCTCAGTGTGATGGATCTACGGTCAGCAAAGTTCATCTAGTCATTAACTCTTTTACTTCAACAGAGCTATATACATCTCAACAGACCTAATTTGGAAAGCACATGAAAGAATCTGACGGAAAAAAAAAAGATGTCCCATGTGGTGGACGTCGTGAAAGTTAGAACGCTTGTTACAGAAGTCGCATTTTGCAAATAGAGCATCAAGTAATAAGTGGAAAGAGAGAAAACTGCAAGATACGAGAAAATGTATGGGTAAGCAGGTCAGACCAAGGAGGTACATGTATTGGCTTCTTTGCATCCTATACAATAAGACTTCAAAAAAAAATCGCTGCAGAGGATGTACGCAAGTCTTCAATCTTCTTCATGTTAAGTGACTGTAATCAACTAGTACCATGTCACTTCCAAAGGAGGTCGGCGATACACATTGGTTGGTTTATCTTGTTGAGGATTAAAAAAAAGAAGAATAAAGATGGTATTGGCTGGGCTATTATTCCCGACTCGAGATCCTCGACACAAAGATGTCGATGTTAGGTAGTCTCGATGCTGCCCTGTGGAAGTCTATTCCGTGATCTTATATAAGTCCGCGACAGAAATGAGTTTTGTTGATACTGGGTCCGACAGAGAGAATGAGCAAACTACTGGCTATGGCCCCTCGATCCTTTGGCGTGCGAAGAAGGTTTGAGTTGCGTCTTGATATTTTTACACAGGCAAGCTTGTTGTGTACTTTGTACAACATTGCCAAAATTGCAATCCTCTAGCAAGGTTCTTCAGTCATCACAACGCGAGCTATAGATGCCATTGGACAGCCTCCTGCATGTTGATGCTAGCATATTCCATAATCGGCCGGACGTAGGTCTTATGACAGAAATGAGTTTTGTTGATACTGGGTCCGACAGAGAGAATGAGCAACTACTGGCTATAGCCCCTCGATCCTTTGGCGTGCGAAGAAGGTTTGAGTTGCGTCTTGATATTTTCACACAGGCAAGCTTGTTATGTACTTTGTACAACATTGCCAAAATTGCAATCCTCTAACAAGGTTCTTCAGTCATCACAACGCGAGCTAGAGGCCATTGGACAGCCTCCTGCATGTTGATGCTAGCATATTCCATAATCGGCCGGACGTAGGTCTTATCAAATACGCTGTCTGCTTAATTGCCCTTGAAGAGATCTTGAGGTTGCTCCTAAAAAGGCCTGTATAGGGTCCTTTTGATTTTCGAGCATACATGTATTTTGGTGGTAATGTGCTTTGTCCAGTCAAAACACAGAGCTCTGGTGTCCAGACGAAGGGACATTGTGCCTATACCAGGACTAATGCGGATCATTTGCTTTCGTCTAGGCCTAGTACGTTGAGCCAACTTGTGCGTAGTTTGTTTGTTTGTTTTTTTCTCCAGCTGGTCCCCCTTCATTTCCGCAATACCTCTCACGTTCAAGGTATTCGCCACCTTGCTGACAAACCGAAATGTGTTTGTAACCACTTGCAGTCATTTGTCACGAAAGACGATGTGTGGTCTCTCTCTTCATACATGTATATTGTCTCATGTCATCCCAGGTAAAAAGCCCGCCAATGTTTATGGACTGTGTTGGGAATCCATTGAATAACGCAGTGGATCTAAAGAGCCGAACGCGTTTTGAAAATTGACTCAAACTGGTACTTTCTTGAGCCAGAATGATGCTATTGCTTTTGAATAATTGTCAAAAAGTCGCCACTTATGCTGGGAAGATAGCTCATGCTATACATGGTAGCCAACGACTTATTTAACTAAATGGGAAAACTTTTGTGAGACCATCCGCATGCGCAAGAGTAATGGAATAAACGCACGAGTTAGTGGTCATTATACAGTATACTATCTTACCAAGATAGCATACGGTGCGGTAGGGCTATATGCAAACAAGAGTATCAACCATTAATAGTAATCATATATCATTATAGTGATAGTTGATACTCTTTTTATGATCGATGTTCAGGATCATGTCATTGGTTTGTAAATTGTTTTTTCTTTCTTCTAATGTCACGTTCCACTATAAAACTGTGAAAACTAATCCACCATTAATCATAACACCTAATCCAACACCAAAACATCAATCCTAACACCAAAAACTAAACAGTAAAATTCAGAACTTTTGTTCAGTGTCATGAAATTGTACTTTCTCTGTTCAGCGTGTCTGACAAATGTCTGATTTAACTCTACAACTTTAAGTCACCTTGAATGTGAAGCGCACTCTGCGCACTACAGAAAATGAAATAGAATATGGATATTTCATGAAACAGATATGAAAATCTCATTTCGGTAGAAGCCTAAACTAAAATGTTTTCTAAAATAAAGCAGAAAATGTATCAATTTTTACTGTGTATGAAACTAGTACAGAAAAGTAAAAATGACAAACAGTACATTTGACTTATCACTTCATTCTTTGTAGACACACTGTATTACAAGTGAAAGGTATATTAAAAGATGAAGCACGAAAATACTGTTGTTGGTATGATTTGTGTCGTTATTGTCGCGCTCTTTCCGATCACGCTCGCTTCAACATCTAGTCGAAGTCTCATTGACACTTGGCCTATATTTTTCGTAACTCATTATTCATAAAATTATTCATGTCAACATGTGGATGACTACTGAAAACCTTTTCTCGGAAACTATTACATACAAATTGAGACCATGGCGCTTTCTTTTATGTATTCAAAAATTGAAATTCAGAATGTTGACTATATCATTTTGCACCCACGCAGGAGATGTTCTAGTGGATGTACACAGGTGAAGAAAGTATCTTTTCAAAAAACCTTCGGAAAACACTTCGTAATAGGCAGTCTCTACTGTTCAGTAGTCATTTAACACGTTTGTAGAGCTTTCATCTGTGCCTAAGGCAATTCTAAAAACTGTTGTCACGTCATACAATGTATCGTGTCTATGAGGGTCGCGAAAAAGGTGCTGGGGAATATCAGGGACAAACATCTTTTTTTTTTTTTTTTGTCGGAGGTAAAAATGCGAACAATAAACAGTATTTGGACTGATATTTATTTTCAATTTTCTAGAACATTCATCTCCGACAGTTTGACCTCTGACGTGGTTAACAACAAGTTTGTTTGTTGTTGTTGTTGTTTGCACCTTTCCATGCAAAAGATCTGGAAAACCTCGAATACCCATGGTGACAATTTATCAAATTTATGCACACAAAGTATAGACACGTGAAAGTAGCTCCTCTAATAAAAAATGTATCGTAACTCTTCTTCTTCAGTCTGCAATGTTAAATGTTATGCACACGTGCTTGTGACTGTGAGGATATTATATATCAATCATGTGAGCAGACCGTTCCAGTAATGTGTGTGGGTTTTTTTTTTTCATAAATGTTGCCCTCTACAACTTGCAAAGTTTACCATCACAGAGACTTGCCCTATCGTATACCTAGCAACAACTGAGTGAATTCCTGTCTATGGAACTCAAGGGAGAGTGAGGACAGGTGAAGATGTTTCGTTTCTATTATAGGCTGTAGGCCTATCAAAAGAAGCATCCATGAATTCAATGAATTGTACACTCTGTAATATATTACAGAAACGCTTTATTGACACAATATATTGTACAGACAGGCACAAAAACGCACACACCATGCATATGATACCTAGATTTCTACATAAGTTGTGATGTTTACACTCCGTGTAAACAATCAATGTTTCATTTTCCTTCTCGAATGTGTGTAAATCTCCGCCATTCTGCAATACGCACACGCACACACACACACACACACACACACACATAAATACTAGTATTGATGTATACATTATGCATATGTATTCTTATTATTATGTATATCTACAGTATTTACAACTTGACTGTTCATGTTACTATTTCTTCTCTTTATATACATCTTTTATGAAATTTTATCAAGAATCGATGGCAGAGATCATCAAACACCTTCC